>NW_007246860.1:174895-224306 GCF_000164805.1 Carlito syrichta
GCGGGCTCAGGCAATCCACTCACCTCAGCCTCCCAGAGGCGCGGGATTACAGGCTGAGCCACCGAGCCCGGCTTATAATGGATAATTTTTATTTTAAAAAATGCAAAATATGGGTATTATGCTCTGAGACCCTGGATCTTATTTATGTAATCTGTTTTAGTAGGACTCTTATGACAGGACTCTGGCAGGGGAGGGACGCTGCATCATTACTTCTAGAAGGCCGTGATCCCAAGTGGGCATTCCTTGACACTGTAAGGTGAGTGGATGCCTTAAAAGTGAGTGATGGTGATGGTTCTCACTCTCCACTAGGCCTCCTCTGATATTATCCCACAGGGAGAGGAAGGGGCACCTCCTTACTGCCAGTGAATTGTCAAAGTCCAGACTTCCCAAGTGGTTCCTAATTGGAAACTATAGAGCGTGGAGTTCTTCTTGCAACTTGGCAAGAATGAATGAAAGCCCTAATTCCCCATGTGGATTTCCCAGTGCCACATGGGCTGGGGCTCGGGATGTCTCATTTAATGGCAAGGGTGGGAGTCTCATCTTCCTGTGCAACCTTTGCACAGGTGGCTATGCATGAAGCCACAGAGTTCTTTGGGGTGTTTGGCTAGAGTAGAGCATTTATCGTTAGGAACTTTTCTTCCCCTTTATTGGTCCTTTGGCTATCACAAGTAGGCTAACTTTTTTTCATTTGGTTTCTTTTATCCATATAGTTACCATAAGTGGTATTTGCAAGAATTTGAAAGTAATTTATGTTAATGATAGAAATATGAAGAAGTTGAAAATAGGAAATTAAAATCATCTATAATACCATCAGGCATACTACCATCATCGACATTTTTGTGTATGTATATTCTCTTTTCCATTTTTATTTTAGACTCAGGGGTTACACACATGTATGTTACATGGACATACTGTGGAGGGGTGGGAATTGGGCCTCTGGAGGCCTGTTTTCTAGGTAGTGAACATTGTACATAATAAGTGATTTCTGAGCCCTAACTGCCCTCCCAACCATCTCCCCTTCCACGTACTGGTATCCTCATTCTCTATTATTTCCTACTTTATTGCCACTTAGCTCCTATATGTAAGTGAAAATATCCAGTGTTTTTTTTTTTGTTTGTTTGTTTCTGAGTCAGTTGACTTAGGATGATAATATCCAGCTCCATCCATGCTGCAAAAAGGACAGGGTTTCATTTTTTTTATGGTTTCATAGTAGTCTGTGGAGGTATATATATACCACATTTTCTTTATCCTGTCAATTGCTGGTGGGTATGTAGGTTGGTTCCATGATTTTGCTATCGCGAAGAGTGCTGCAATAAATATATGAATACTTGTATAATCTTCTCTATGTAGTGATTTCTTTTCCTTTGGGTATCTCCTTCGTCATGTGGTTGGTGGGTCACATTGTAATTCAATTAGTTCTTTGAGAAAAATTCAGATTTTCATAGAGTTTGAACTAGTTTACACTCCCACCGACAGTGGATGAACCTTCTCTTTTCTCTACAATCATGCGAACATCTCTTATTCTTTGGCTTTATAATAAAAGTCATTCTGATTGGCATGAGGTGATATCTCACTGTGGTTTTAATTTGCATTTCTCTGATGATTAGTGATGTTGGACATGTTGTATATGTTTCTTGGCCACTTATGTTTCTTCTTTTGAGAAGTGTCTGTTCATGATTTTGGCCCACTTTTTGATGGGGTTGTTTCTTTCATGTGGAGATGTTTGGGTTCTTTGTAGATTCTATATATTAGGCCTTTGTGTGAGGCATAATTTGTAAATATTTTCTCCCATTCAGTAAGTTTTCTGTTCACTCTGTTGATTATTCATTTTTCTGGGTGGAAAATTTTTAGTTTAATTAAGTCTCATTTGACTGTTTTTGTTTTCGTTGCAATTGCTTTTGAGATTTTCATCAAAAATTCTTTGCCTATGTAAATAACCAGAAATGTATTTCCTAGGTTTTCCGCTAAGAGTTGTATAGTTTTGGGTCTTATATTTATGTCTGTGATCCATCTTAAGTTAATTTTTGTATCAGGTGAGAGACAGGAGTACAGTTTCGTTCTTTGGCATATCGTTCACCAATTTTCCCAGCACCATTTATATAATAGGGGGTTCTTTCCCCGTTGTTTATTTCTGCCACCTTTGTCAAAGATTAGTTAGTTGTAGGTATGTGGTTTGTTTCTGGTTTTCGAATCCATTCCATTAATCTATCTATTCTTGTACTGTACCATGCTGTTTTAAATGCTGTGGTCTTAGTAGTATAATTTGAAGTCAGGCAGTGTAATGCCTCTGCAATTACTCTTTATGCTTATGGTTGTTTTGGTTGTTCAGGTTCTTTTTGGTTCCATATAAACATTAAGATTGATTTTTCTATTTCTGTGAAGAACAAAATTTGTATTTTGACTGGGATTGCATTGAATCTGTAAATGACTTTGGACAGTATGGTCATTTTAACAATATTGATTCCTCCAATCTATGAACATAGGATGTTCTTCAATTTGTTTGTGTCATCTATGACTTCTTTCATTGTATTTGGAGGTTCTCCTTGTATAGATCTTTCATCTCCTTAGTTAAATCAACTCCTACATATTGTATTTGTTTGTATGGCTAGCATGAATGAGATTGAGCTCTTGATTTGGTTCTCAGCTTGACTGTTGTTAATATAAAAAAAATACTATGAATTTTGTACATTACTTTTGTACCCAGACCCTTTCCTTAAGTTGTTTATGATGTCTAGAAGCTTCAGAGAGTCTTTAGGATTTTCCAGGTATACAGTCATGCAATAAGTGAACAGGGATAGCTTTACTTCCTCCTGACTGATTTAGATGTACTTTTCTTTTCTTGCTAGATTGCTCTTGCTAGGACTTCTAGTATGATGTTGTTTAACAGTGATAAAAGCAGACCTCCCTGTGTTATTCTTTTTCTGAGGGGGAATGTTTTCAACTTTTCCCAGTTAAGTATGATGTCGACTGTGGGATTGTCATATCTGGCTCTTATTATTTTGAGATATGTTCCTCCAGGCTCTTATTTTAAGATATGTTCCCTCAGTGCCCAGTTTGTTGAGGATTTTTATCATGAAGGAATTTGGGATCTTAATGAATATCTTTTCTGCATCTACTAAGATGATCATATGGTTTTATTTTTGCTTCTGTGTATGTGGTGTATCCCATTTATTGACTTGCAGATATTGAACTGTCCTTGCATTCCTGGAATAAAACACTATTGGTCATGATGGATAATTTTATTGATATGCTGTTGAATTTGGTTTGATAGTATTTTGTTAAGGATTTTTGTGCCCCCATTCATCAGTAAAATATGCCTGTAGTTTTCTTTTCTGCTATGTCCTTGCCTGATTTTGGCACTGGTGTGATATTGGTTTCATAGAGTAAGTTAGGGAGCAGTTTTTCTTTCTTGATATTCTGAAATAGTTTCTGTAGTATTGGTGTCAGCTATTCTTTGTACATCTAATAAAATTAGTCTACAATCTGTCTGGACTTAGTCTTTTTTGTTGAGAGTTTATTATTATTATTATTACTGTTTCAATTTCACTGCTCATTATTTATCTATTCATGATGTCTATGACTTCTTGGTTCAGTCTTGGAAAGTTGTATGTTTCCAGGAATTTATTCATTTCCTCAAGATTTTTCAGTTTGTTGCCATAGATCTTGCCTATAGTATTCTTGGATGACCTTTTTTTATATTTCTGTTGTAGCAGTTGTTATGTAACCTTTGTAATTGCTGATTGAATTTATTAGAGTTTTCTCTTTTTTTTCAGTTAGTTTAGCTAGTGGTCTGTCAATTTTGTTTATCTTTTCAAAGAACCAACTTTTTGATTCATTGATCCTTTGTATTATTATTATTATTATTATTATTGCCTCAATCTCATTAGGTCTAATTTGTTCTTTGTTATTTCTTTTCTTCTACTAGCTTTAGTCTTAAATTTTTCATGTTTATATAGTTCCTTGAGATGCAAACCTAAGCTGCCAATTTCTGATCTTTCTATCTTTTTCAATAGCCATTTAATATTATAAACATGCTTCTCAGAACTGTTTTTGTGGTGTTTCAAAGATTTTGCTATGTTGTGTCACTATCTTCATTTGTTTCAATGCATTTCTTTATTTCTGTCTTAATTTAGCTGTTTACTCCAGTGTTATTCAACAGTGAGTTGTTCTGTTTTCATGTGGTGGTGCAGTTTTGGTAGCTCCCCTTAGTTTTGATTTCTAATTTTATTGCACTGTGGTTCAAAAAGATGCTTGGTATAATTTTGGTGTTTTTAAATTTTTTGAGATTTAATTTATGGCCAAGTATATGGTCTATTATGTAGAATGTTCCATGTGGAGATGAGGAGAATGTATATTCTGCAGCTGTTTAGTAGAAATTTCTGTAGATGTCTATTAGGTACATTTGGTCTATAGTCTAGTTTAAGTTCAATGTTTCTTTGTTAATTTCTGCTTCAATGATCTGTCTAGTAATGTCAGTTGTGTGTTGAAGTAACCCACTATTATAATATTGTTATTATTATGTTTTCTAATGTCAAGTAGCATTTCTTCATGAATTTGGATGTTCTGATGTTTGGTCCATATGTTATTAAGATAGTTAAATAATCCTGTTGAATTGTGCCCTTTATCATTATACAATGACATTCTTGGTCTTTTTCTACTATTTTTGGTTTAATTCTGAGCTATCTGATATGAAGATGACTACACTTGCTCATTTTGCCATCTACTCACCTAACATATCTTTTTTCGCCTATTTTCTTTGAGTCTGTGCTGTCTTTGGCCAGTAGATGAGTCTTTTGTGGGCAACATGTGGTTGAGTCTTGTTTTATTTATCCAGTTTGCCACTCTGATTCTATTAAGTGGGGTATTTAGACCATTTATGTTCAGGGCTCATATTGATATATGAAACTTTGCTCTTGGTACAGTACTATAAGCTAGCTGACTTGGAGATTCGAATGTGTATTTGCATTATAGACTCTGTGAGCTTTGTATTTACATGACTTTTTGTAATAGTGAGGCTCATCATTTCATGCCCAAGCTCAGAACTCCTTTCAGTGGCAACAAATTCCTTTAGTGTTTGTTTGCCAGATAAATACTTTATTTCTCCTTCATTTATGAAATTTAGTTTGACTGAATATAAGATACCTGACTGGCATTTTTTTTTTCTTTAAGTAGGGTGCTGTCTTCTGATGTGTGGGGTTTCTGCTGAGAAGTCTGTTGCTAGTTTAATGTCCTTTCTTTTGTAAGTGGTTTGGTGCTTCTCTCTTGCTGCTCTCAGGATATTTTCTCTCACATTGCCTTGGGAGAATTTGACAACAGTATGCCCTGGTGTGGTTCTTCTTGGGATTTAACTTGAGGAATACTCTGCATAGCATTATCTCTGGGGTCTCTTGCTACAATTTCCCAGGGGGACCAGGAAGGGTGGGGCACTCAGGCAGTGATATATGCAACTTTTTTATGATTTCCGATTTACCCTTATATCAAAAGCAAAGACAGAAATAGAGAAAGCTATAAAACAATAGTCTTTGTGGACATAAACAAAAAAATTCTCATCAAGATATAAGTGTATAGAATTTAACAGTATATTTAAAAAATTGTTAATGAATTACAATCAAGTGGGATTTAGCACAAGAAAGCAACGCTGTTTCAACCTTTAAATACCAAATCACGTGTTATGAGCTAAATAGTATGCTTTGAAATTCACGTGTTGAAGAATTAGCCCCCATTGCAGATGCATTTGGAGATAGGACTTGCAAAGAGATCATTAAGATTAAATGAAGTCTAAAGGGTAGGACCATAATCTAATAAAACTAGTGTCCATATAAGAAGAGGAAGACACACTAGGGATGCGCGCACACACACACACACACACACACACACACACACACCAAAGACCATGCGAATACACAGTGATAAAATGACTATTTAATAGCCAAGGAGAGAGCTCTTGGAAGAAGCCAAGTCTGTCAATACTTGGATCTTGGACTTTCAGCTGTCAGAACTATGAGAAATTAAATTTCTGCTGTTTGCTCTGTGTTATTTTGCTATGGCAGCTCTAGCTAACTAATATACTCAAAATTCACCTTATTAGCAGACTAAATTAAACAACAACAACAAATAACTAATGATCACCTCAATAAAGGCAGCAAACGCATTTGCTAAATTCACATTTATTCATTATGAAATTTATAAAGCTCTTAGAAATCTAAATACAAAAAAGAACTTCTTTCTCCAAAGAGAAATGTCTTTCTATGCAGTGAGGATCACCCACAAAAACCTACAACTAACGTTACCTTTATTGATAGTATATTAAACGCTTTCCCACCAAGTTAAAGATATTTTCCCTTATCACATTCATTCAGCATCATACTGAAAGTTTCAGTCAATGCAATAAATGAAGAATAAAAAAATATACAGTTTAGGAGTAAAGAAATGGAACTGTATCTATTTACAAAGAACCTAATTTTCCATGTAAAAATTCTGAGGACTCTTAAAAAACTCCTGCAATCAAGAGTTGAATTTATCAAGATTATAAGTTACAAGTTACATAAGTTTTAAGTTTATCAAAGTATATCAGTTTATCAGAGTCATAAGTTACAAACATCAATTGGATATCTATATACCAGCAAGGAATAAATGTAGTTAGATTTTTTTTGAGTCAGAGTTTCACTCTGTCTCCCAGACTGGAGTGCAGTGCCAGGCTCACAGCCAGTGCAACCTCAACCTGCTGGGCTCAGGTGATCCTTCTGCCTCAGCCTTCTAAGTAGCTGGAGGTCCAGGTGCATGCCACTATGCCCAGCTAATTTTTTTCACTTATTGTGGAGATGAGGTCTCACCAAATTGTTCAGTCTGATCTCAAACCCCTGGACTTGGGTGATCCTCTAGCATTATACTCTCAATGTACTGGGAATACAGACTTGAGTGACTGTGCCGGGCTCTTTAAGATCCATTTATAATAACATCCAAAAATGAAGTACTTAGGTATGTCTAACAAAATATCTGCTAGATCTGTAAGCTGAAAATTACCAGACACTAATGAAAAAAATCAAAGGAAAGCTAAATAAATGAAGATGCATACAATGTTCCTGGATTAGAAAGTTCAATATTGCTAATATGCCAAGTCTCTCTCACTTTGACCCCTATATTCAATCTCGTGTTTAATAGATATCTGCAAGCTCATGTCGAACTGTACACAAACAGGATGCCATCACAGACCACACTAAGGCACACACCCATTGAGACCCTTAGGCATGCCAGTGATCCTGACATGCACACCTTTGGGATGTAGGAGGAGTATGGAATACCCAGTGAAAACTCATGTAGGCATGGGCAAAACAGGAAAACCATACCAACAGTGACTTCAGCTGCCAATTTGTGTGTGTGTGTGTGTGTGTGTGTGTATGTGTCTGTCTGTGTGTGTGTGTGTGTGTATGCATCTCTCATCAACATGATGACAAAACAATATTGAATGAAACAACATTTTTCATTATATAAAAAGGGGCACGTGAATGAACCTTGTGGTGACGAGCTGAAGTGGGCCTGGGATATTTAGTATGGACTCATGCTTGTCTTCATATATACAGATAAATAAACACAGTCATATACATAGATATGCGTGTAGCATAAGTGTGAGTCCATTCATATATTTGCTAGCTCTGTCCACTTAGAAGGCCTTGAACCTGTGACACCCCAAAATGAGATTTTAAATTCCAATCTCCCATTGAGCCAAGGCTCTCTCGAGCAATGGCTCATTTTAGTGTTGCAATGGGAGAAATACAAAATTAGGCTAATATCTTATACTGCTATGAATCAGGAAGTGCTGGAAAACAAAATTTCTGAGTTCCTGTCAAAGGGATATTGTAGCTCATCTGAAACAGCTCCCAACAGCCAAAGCTGGAACATTGGAAGAGCAAAATAAATTATTATTTTACTGGATTATAACTCAAATACCAAAATAAATATCCATAGTGTATACTGATATAAATAAATTATTGAATAAAAATAATGAAGGAAAGGGAGCAAACTTTCATTACAGATGAATTGCAAATAACAAATGCAGAAGAAATGAGAAAACAGAAAATCACCATTAGAGCACCAGAGTCATAATTACTGCAGACAAGATCCAATGATGAATGACATAATTAGCAGACAAACATTAAGAAGAATAACTCCATAGCTTTAAAGTATATAGCAAATATGTCCTAATTACTGTGATTGTTTTTCTTCCCTTAAAGCCTTTGCTATTTTTCTCTCTAGGAGGCGGGACCTAATTCCCTTTCCTTTGAATGCTGATTAGAAGGAATGAGCACTTGCTTCTAAAAAGGAAAATATGGAAGAAAAAAAAATAGCAACATAGCAGTGGAGAAACCTGGCAGATGCCGCCTAATCACATAATCAAGGTTAAGATGGCCGGCAATGGGTCTGTCCATAGTCTACATTCTTGATGCGATGCACTTAAAGGGGCATTTCCCATCTGCAGCACTCTTCCTCTGAAGACTTAATCCCAGTTTAGTCACAGGAAAGCATCAAATGAACTCAAATGGAGGGATGCTCTACCAAATGCCTCGCCAGTAATTATTCACAAGGGTCAAGGTTAAGAAGGACAAGTTAACACTGAGAAACTTTCACAGAACATGAAGGAAACTATGGAGAAATTATGACCAAATGCATTTAGGGTATCCTGGATTCCATACTGGTAATATGTATTTTTCAGTTCAGCCTGGGTTTTGAAAGTGCAAGCTCAATGGGTTAGCTAGCCAAGCCCCAAAGAGTGTCAGTTTGATGGACTGCCAAGCCTAGCCTAGGAATACTGGTTCTAATGGGCTGGCAAGGCAAACCCTGATGTATCTCAGCTTTGGAGTCTTGCCTTCTGCACTGGCTCTCCCAGTTCAGCCAGCTCTGTCAGAGGCATGGTTCCTCAGCTCCAGCAATCTTCTGTAGCACTTCAGGTCAGGATTCCTTTCTTATTTTTATTATTATAAAGATGTGGTGTACAATTCAGGGTTAGGTATACAAATGTTCATTATGCAGGTCCCCTTATTGATGAGGTGTGCCCCCCCCCCCCCGGCAGTTTCTCTCAACTTTCTCCCACCCTTACAGTTTCCACTACTGCCAATTCCTTTCTCAAAGTATTATGATAATTGTTCAAGGTGTGCTTATGAGTGAGAACATATGGTACCCTGTTCTTTGTTTCTGTGATAGTTCACTGAGTTTGATAGACTCTAAATCCATCCAAGTTGCTGTGAAGTCCATATGTTTGTCCTTCTTTAAGGCTGCATAATATTTCATTGTGGATGTCAGGTCAGGATTCTTATCTCACATCTAGGAGGAGGGGACCAATGGAGTTGCCAATCTGGGACCAAAATCCGGTGCTGGAGAGAATGCTCAAGATGGCAGATGAACCATTCGGGCTATGTGAGTCCCAGTGTGAGTGAGTGAATGTATGGAAAATGTTGCATAGATGCTGGCGAGTGAGTGGGTGTGTGAGTGGCTGACTGAGTTAGCAAGCTAGAGGCCAGGGATCTCATGGTCCAGTGGCTGGTGCAACAGCTGCTCGGCTTGGACTCTAGCAACTCCTGGGATGCCAAGCACCATTTTCTTATAGTTTATGGTGTATGTCAATATATGTGTGAGGATTTGACCTGAATTTTCGTTTTAAAAAACTTTTCCTCCAGTCTTTGTTTTTCTTCTCTGTTCACTTTGTGCTAGGCATGTGTGTGTGTGTTTAGTTTTCTTGTTTTTTTGTTATTGTTTGTTTTCTTTCACTTTGTCATTATTCCAGTTTGTTTTGGGGTGTGTGTGTATGTCTGTGTGTGTGTGTTCAGTTGTTTTTTGCGTTAGTTTCTGCTTTGCATTGTCATATAGAGTGGTGGTGGGGAGTGGGTCTCAGGAAACACATGCCACAATAAGTGAACACTGTTATTCACAAGTAGTTTTTGAATCCTAGCACTCCATTCCCTACTTTATTCAAATATTAAAAACTACAAGAGACAGCAAAACTTCCAAACCATCCTATTTCAAAATAGAACAAATCCAGAGCCTGGAGCAGGGAAGAATAAATGATTAAGGAAACATCAGAAGGGAAAGCATCTCCCACTGACACTGAATAACAGAACTAAAGAAAAAAACAAAAGATCTGTCACAAATGAGGGAAAACCAAAGGAAGACCTCAGGTAGTTTCAAGTGTAGCAAAGACAAATCCGCTGAAAAATCAGACCTTGGTGCCCAAACAATGGAAGTCACCAATGACTGGCTCCAGAATATGACAAGGATTAGGGAATGGATGGAAAAAGTGAATAAGACTCAAGAAAGAAAAGATACAACACTGAAAGAACTTGCAACAGAGATTTTGGCAATAAAAAAATTCATCCAGGAAATAAATAACAAGATAGCAAGCATGGAAAGCAGAATTCATCTAACTGAAGAAATAATCTCAGAATTTGAAGACCAGCATATGGAATTAGCCTAATTTGTAAAAAAAATAAAAAGAAGACTCAGAGAGAAAGGACAAAGCCTACAAGAGATGTGCGATTATATCAAGAGGCCAAACCTATGCCTGATTGGTATTCCAGAAGAAAGGGAAATAGAGAACATCTTGAAGCAAGTATTCCAGGAGGCAATCCAAGAAAACATTCCCCATCTCACCAGAGATGTGACCAGCAAAGCACAAGAGATACAGAGAACCCCCACAAGACATCAAATGAGAAGACCAACTCCTAGACACACAGTAATTTCCCTACACAAAGTAGGCACAAAAGAAAAAATCCTAAAGGCAGCATGAGAGAAAGGTCAGACAACCTACCAGGGGAAGACCAATCAGAATAGCAGCAGACCTATCAGCAGAAACACTACAAGCAAAAAAGGACTTGAGTCCTATATTCAAAGTCTTCAAAGATAAAAAATTTCAACCAAGAATTTTCCATCCAGCCAAGCTCAGCTACATCAGTGATGGAGAATTAAAATCCTTCCCAGACTCCAATCCCTAAGAGATTAAGCAGCCTCCAGACAAGCTCTTAAAAAGGCACTAAGCACAGAAGAAAGGAGAAAAAGAATGAACATACATTTTCCAAGAGAACAGCAGAGCACAGAATCAACAGAGAATACAGCACAACAAAAACTTGAAAACACACATATACATCAACCCCAAAGCCTAAAGAAAACAAGCAAAGAAAAAATTTTATAAGAACCTCATGATAGTGATAAACAATCACATTTCAATAATCAACCTGAATATGAATGGACTAAATGCACCACTAAAGACACAGAATGGCAAAGTACATGAGAAACCATGAACCAATCATTTGCTGCATCCAGGAAACTCATGTCACTACAAGGGATACACACAGACTCCAAGTTAAAGGATGGAAAATGAATTTCCAGGCAAATGGATCACAAAAGAAGGCAGGAGTTGTGATCTTAATATTAGACAAAACAATCTTTAAGTTATCAAAAATTAAAAGAGATGCAAAAGGATACTACATAATGATAAAAGTTTCAATCCATCTACAAGAAATATTCTTCCTAAACATATATGTACCCAACACAGGAGCACCAGTATTTATAAAGCAACTACTAAGTAAACTAAAAAAAAATATTGACTCTAACACTATTATAGCAGGGGACTTGAATATGCCACTAACAACCCTAGATAGATCATCAATGCAAAAACCCACAAGGAGATCCACAACCTAAACTCGACCTTGGACCAAATGGGCTTAATAGATACCTACACATTATACCACCCAACAACCACAGAATATACATTCTACTCATTGCCACATAGAACATGTTCCAAGATCGATCACATCCTTGGCCATAAATCAAGAACAAATAAATTCCATAAAGCTGAGAATGCACATTCTCAGACCACAGTGGAATAAAAATAAATACCAACACCAGCAATATTACTCCAAAGCCCACAAAGACATGGACACTAAACAGCATGATGTTGAATAACTACTAGATTTTCACTGAACTCAAAGCAGAAATTAAAATATTCCTGGAAACAACTGAAAATGAAGAAGCATCTGACCAAAACCTCTGAATTGCCATGAAATCAGTTCTAAGAGGGGAATTTACATCTCTATGAGCACACATCAAGAAAACAGAAAGATCACAAGTGGAGAGCCTAACAAATCACCTAAGGGAGCTGAAAAGAGAAACCAAAACCCTAACTTTAGCAGAGAAATCCAAATCACCAAAATAAGAGCCTAAATATGGGAGACAGTATGCAAAAATATCATGGAAAACATCAACAAAACAAAAACTGACTCTTTGAAAGAATTATCAAGATTGATGTACTCCTAGCCAGAATGACCAAGAAAAAGAGAGAAAAGTTTCAAATAAACACAATCAGAAAAGCAAAAGATCAAAGAAATACAAAATTTTATCAGAGATTACTATGTACACCTATTTGGAATCACACTTGATAACCAAAATGAAATGGAGGACTATCTGACATCACACAAACTCCCCAGAATGAAACAAGAAGACATTGAGACACTAAATAGACCAATAACAACCCAGGAAATTGACTCTGTCATACAAAAACTACCTACAAATAAAAAGCCCTTGACAGGATGGCTTTCCAGCAGAATTCAACAAAATGTACAGGTACCAATCCTCTTGAAAGTATTCCAGACAATTGAGAAAGATGGAATTCTCCCCAAATCATTTTACGAAATCAACAGCACATTGAAACCCAAACCGGGTAAAGACTCAAGAAAAAAAGAAAACCACAGGCCAATATCCCTTATGAACATAGATGCAAAAGTCCTCAATAAGACCCTAGCAAATTGGATCCAAAAACATATCTCAAAACTCATCTACTATGACCAAGTAAGCTTCATCCCCAGAATGCAAGACTGGTTCAACATTCACAAGACCATAAATGTCATTAAATATATCAACAGATGTAAAAGCAAGAACCACATGATTATATCATTAGATGCAGGAAAAGCTTTTGGTAAAATCCGTCCATTCTTGATAAAAACCCTCAAACACCTACATATAGAGAGAACATACTGCAAAATAGTAAGTGCCATCTACAGTAAACCCACAGCTAACTTATTGCTAAATGGCCAGAAATTGGAAACGTTTCCCCTGAAAACTGGAACAAGACAAGTATGCTCACTCTCATCCCTCTTGTTCAACATTGTGTTGGAAGTCATAGCTTGGGCAATTAGACAAGAGAAGGAAATTAGGGGTATCCAAATAAGAAGAAAGGAAGTCAAGTTATCCCTCTTTACTGATGATATGATCCTATACCTTGAAAATCCAAGAGAATCTGTCAAGAACCTGCTTGCACTGATAAAGGACTTTCGCAAAGTCTCAAGGTACAAAATAAATGTGTAAAAGACAGCTGCATTCCTGTACACCAACAACAAACAGGCAGAGACCCAAATAAAAAGCACAATCCCTTTCACAAAAGCCACATACACACAAAATGAAATACCTTGGCATCTTCCTAACCAGAGAAGTGAAAGAACTTTACAATGAGAACTACAAAACACTGCTCATAGAAATCCGAGAAGGCATAAACAAATGGAAAAATATTCCAGGCTCATGGATAGGAAGAATCAACATTGTCAAAATGTCCATCCTACCAAAGGCAATCTACAGATTCAATGCAATACCCATTAAGTTACCAACATCATTCTTCTCAGACCAGGAAATGACAATACAGCAATTCATATAGAAACATAAACAACCATGAATAGCCAAAACAATTCTTAGAAAAAGAATCCAAGTAGGAGGTATCGCACTTTCAGGTGTCAAACTTTACTATAAGTTTACATTAATCAAAACAGCCTGGTATTGGAACAAGAACAGGCACGTTGACCAAAGGAACAGGATGGAGATTCCGGAAGCAAAGCCTCAATTTCTCAACCAACTCATCTTTGAGAAACCTTCCAACAATAACCACTGGGGAGAGGAGAACCTATTCAATAAATGGTGCTGGGAAAACTGACAGACCACATGCACAGGATTGAAACAGGGCCCCTACCTATCACCATACACAAAAATTAACTCTAAATGGATCAAAGACCTAAACGTAAAACCTCAAATAACAAGAGTCTTAGAAAACACAGGAGACACCCTTATGGAAATTGGAACTGGGAACCAATTCCTACTCAGAATCCTAAATGCCCATTCCTTAAGAAATAAGAGATACAAGTGGGACCTCATGAAACTGACAAGCTTCTGCAAAGCAAAAGAAACCATCAAGAGAGCAGAGAAACAGCCAACAGAATGAAAAAAAATACCCCCCAACTGTATATCTGACAAAGACTTAACATCTACGATCTGCAAGGAACTCAAATGTGCTGAAAGGAAAAAAAAAAGAAAAAAAAAAGCCCCGTTAAAAAGTATGCAAAAAGACATGAATAGACACTTCTCAAAAGTAGATATACAGGCAGCCTATAGACACATGAAAAAAGTGCTCAACCTCACTCTTCATCAGAGAAATGCAAATCAAAGTCACACTGAAATGCCACCTAACCCCAGGAAGAATGGCCATCATTAATAAAACAAACAACAACAGATGCTGGTGAGGATGTGGAGAAAAAGGAATGCTTCTACACTGCTGGTGCGAATGCAAACTAGTGCCACCTCTTTGGAAGACAGTGTGGCGATTTCTGAAAGAACTAGAAACTGACCTTCCATATGACTCAGTAATTTCCCTATTGGAAATATACCCGGAATGATTCAAATCATTCTACACAAAACATACCTACACACATATGTTTGTTGCAGCTCTGCTCACAATAGCAAAAACATGGAACCAACCATGTTGCCCATCGAAGGGAGACTTGATAAAAAAAAAATGTGGTGCATATACACAATGGAATATTATGCAACTATAAAGGACAAACATATGGACCTCACAGCAACTTGGATAGATTTAGAGTCAGTCATACTCAGTGATCTATCATAGAAACAAAGAACAGAGTACCATATGTTCTCGCTCATAAGTGCACCTCGAACAATTACAATACTATAAGAAAGAGATTGGCAGTCGTGGGAAACTGTCAGGGTAAGGGGGGTGGGATTGGCAGTTGAGGGAAACTGCTAGGGGAGGGAGGGACATACCTCATTAACAAGGGTATCTGTGTAATCGACATTTGTATACCTACCCCAGAATTGTACCCCACATCTTTATAATTGTAAAATAAATAAATAAATAAATAAATAAATAAATAAATAAATAAATAAATAAATGAAAACTCTGGTGCTTATATAGCCCTAAGACCAAACCAATTGGCTAGCACTAACTGAGCTGATTGTCTGGCACTAACTGAGCTGATTGTCTGGCACTAGCTGTGCTGATTGGTTGGTACTAAGAGCCAGTCAGTAGGATGTAGAGGTCTAATGGTGAGCTGATTGGTTGCTTTTCTAACCCAGCAGTGAGTTCTTAGGCTCTAACTTAAGACACTTGTAGGGAATTTGTTTACCACTGTGAGCATATCAATCCTAGAGGCCTGCAGGAAGTTTTGCTTCTTTGTTACTGGGAACTTACCCTGTCTGTATACCTAGCTTTTCTCTAGCTGTCTCCTCTCTCACTAGTATGTCAAAAGACAATTTGTGAAAACAAACGACCTATTGAAATCCAAGCAATATATAATGCAGTTAGTAACATTGTTCTGATAATATTTTCCCACTTTTGATAAATGTATCATAGTTATGCACGATGGAAGTTGTGTTATATAGGAACTCTGTGCAATCTTTGCAGATCTTTAAGATCGTTTTAAAATGAAAGCTTAAAAATAAGTCATTTGGTTGTTTTCTTTATGTAGCCTCTTGTACGTGTAGGGATGATTCACACTTTCAATATTCGTCATTTTACATAACTTGGAACTGGTATATCTCAGACGCACACGGACTATTACTTTTTCTTTTACATTATATGCCACTGGTATATATGATGACCAAGACAGCTATTTGATAGAAGAATTCTGCCAACTACTAATTCTGTTTTATCTCTGAGCACATTTTGTCTGGCTTACCCCAACTTCTTGGCAGTAGCTTATCTCATATCTTTGGATGATTCTTATAGTTGAGTTTTTCTTCTGTATGTACTGACAAAACTCCTTTCTAACTGTAAAATATATTTATTTATTTATTTATTTATTTATTTATTTATTTATTTATTTATTTATTTATATGAGTTGGAGTCTCCCCCTGTTGCCCAGACGGGACTGCAGTGGCCACTCCCGG
Source organism: Carlito syrichta (assembly GCF_000164805.1). NCBI lineage: Eukaryota > Metazoa > Chordata > Mammalia > Primates > Tarsiidae > Carlito > Carlito syrichta. The sequence goes on from NW_007246860.1 coordinate 191,108, forward strand.
CCACCGCAGCCTCAATTTTTAATTTGGAAAACAACACAATAATTTGGCTTACCAGAGAGGATACCATGCTTAATTAGAACTGCCTGGAAATCTGTAATAATTAAGTACCATCTTTTTCTTTTCTTTTTGTTTTTTGAGTTGGAGTCTCTGTCGCCCAGACTGGAGTGCAGTGGCACGCTCCCAGCCACCGCAGCCTCGACTTGCTGGGCTCTGGCGATCCTTCCACCTCATCCTTCCAAATAGCTGGAACTACAGGCACGCACTACCATGCTCGGCTAATTTTTGATTTATTGTAGAAACGAGGTCTCGCCAAGTTTCCTGGGCTGGTCTTGAACCCGCTGACCCAGACAACCCATTTGCCTTGGCGTCCCAAAGTGCTGGGATTACAGGCTGAGCCACAGAGAGCCCGGCCACTACCATCTTTCAAAAGGTTCTATAAGGGGCAATATAATTTGAATTGGAGCAAACTAATCACGGCTGCAAAAACTATTCAGAAATTTATCTTCTGCTATTTTCACAAATGCATTAGATGTTGAGATTCACTTATCTAGCACAGACTTACATTATGTATGCTTAGTAAGGCCCTATACGCCGTGATTGCAACATGATTCTGAGTTCTACTGTTATGTGACCCCTTTGACTTTTTCAGTGAACCACTTTGAAGCCATAGATGCGTCAATATGACCTAACTATTGTATTAGTTTTCTACTGTTGTGAAATGATGTCCACTCCAAGGGTTTTATTAAAAAACCTACAATAACTGTTTTACAGTTTCCATGGGGATAAGTGTTAGGACATGACATGGCTGAGCCTTCTGGGTAGGATCCCACAATACTTTAGTTAAGGTATGAACTGTGTTGTATTTTCTTACCCCACCCTCCCAGGTCTGCCTTTCTGTCTGGAAGTTTTACTGGGAATAATCTTTCTAGCTCCCTTGGGTTGCTGACAGAACTCATTTTCTCGTTACTTCACACCGGAAGGCTGTAGCTTTCTGCAGGCTGGAAGTTGGCCTGAGTTCATAGAGGTACCTGCAGTTTACAGAGACTTCCAAGGTGCTTTGGCATGTGGGCTTCTCTAACATACTTCCTTCATCAAGCTTGCAGGGTGGGTCTACAGTCTATCAAGACGGTCTTACACAAGGTCGCGTAATCATGGCAGTGACATCCTGCCACCTTTACCATATTCTACAGCTTGGGTTCAAGTCTTGGGTCCCATTCATACTCAAGAGAATGTAATTGCATAAAGGCATAAACTCCAGGAGGCAGGAGATATTTGGAATCAAAATAGGGTCTATGAGCCATAGTGAGGTGCTATAACAAACATAATCACAAAATGGAAATGTAATAAACGAAACTGACAAAACATAAAGCATATGCAATTTAAAATTAGGTTATTTGAGAAATTTTGTGCTCTATCAACTAAATATTGTCTTAAAATTTCTTGTGAAATGTCAACTTTTATAAATCATGTGATTATTAATGACATCATAGAAATGTATGTAAAATTATAAATATACCATGTATATTTAAATATACCATGCATCCATGCAAATTCATTTTTCTCTGAAGCCACAAAATGCCTATCAGCCATCAAATAGATCACCTGAGACTACCAGTATTCAAGAGACTATTCTCTAAGAAACAGGGCCTGGAGTAGAGATCTCTTATTAGACAAAAGTCCATGTTACCTTATTTCGGTATAGATGTGTTTGGGGGCATTTTTCCCACTCCAATTACAAAGTGCTGCTTTGATAAATGTTTTTACTCTTCAACAAATTCCTTCTTGAGTAACACTGCAGTGAATCTAAAAAATGTGGTAAAAGTGTTACAATAAGCACCACTTCATTTTCTTCTGGTAAAACAATGGATGTGCTAGGGTGAACACACAGTACTGTTTGATACGTTACCGTGCTGAGTCTTCAGCAAAGTTGTGAAAATGTGGAGGGGTAAGCAAGACCAAAACCCAGATTTTCTGACTATTTAAAGCAGGCTCTATGAGAGCGCGCCATGGCAACTGTTCATGTAAGAGATGGGGAAAAAGTGATCCCCAAAGAGATGATAAACTTAGCTGCTTATTTTGAAGATGATCTAAGGCAAAATTGTTTAATTTTGTTTAATACAGTTTGTTTAATTGCAAGAAGCAAATACAATCTTAAGCATATTTTAAATAACAAACAAAGAAATATATTACCTTTGTCACTCTTTTGTTAAAGACCTATTGTTTTCTGGGCTAACCGGCTTGTTTCAAAGACATTCAGTCAGCTGGTGTGTACTTTGTTGTCTTTAAGCTATATCTTTTTCCTGGCCTACAAAGCCCAAGTATGCTATTAAACTACATTAAAAATAGATACAAAAGGCATTAAAAATATAAATGGAGTACTTCAAATATGGCACTATCATAAGAAAGTGATATGTCTCTTTTTATAGTACAAGTAGCACGAAGAAGGTGATTATAACCACAAATTTGTGAGATGTCATGGGAAGTTTATTTGTAAGTTTTTAAGGTAGTTTTTCATCTTCCTTGAATTAACTACTAGTTTAGATTGTGAAACTAACACAGAGCACACTATTTTACTTCTGTAGCTTAATTTTTAAATAGTATAAGAGAGTATTTGTCCGAAATACGTTTTCTTTATTTATAATGTATCCACAACATTATTGAGACAAGAATAACTTCTCTAGATATGCTAAAAATTGCAACATATAAAAAACGATTTTAATGTATTCTTTCACTTTTGCTCAAATTCAATAGCTGTGTAGGGTAAACCTCATCTGTGGTAGAAAAAAGAAAAATTATATATTAGTGCTATATAATGGGTTCATGCTTAAATTTCACAAGGGCACAATTTTTCATTGTTAGCTGTCCCTTGAGCAATATTTCCCTGTGATTAAGTTAGAGATCAGATAACTTCCTTATGCAGGATATGCCCAATAGCAATGAAAACTCAGTATCTGTCACATTATTTTATAGACATAGTCCATTTTACATGTAAAATGAATTCAAAATAAATAGATAAACCAAATATGAAGTGTAAAACATGGACATTTATTACGTGCAAATATGAACAGAAAGGACAGAATAAACAGAACAAAACTTGTGATGGCAATATAAGAATATAGAAAATAGATAAATCTGACACTTTGCATTCTTTGTATCTTAGTTGGGCTTTGTTAAGATGCTGATACTATGAAATAAGAAGTATGAATTGTATAATCACCATCATTAATATACATTCCTACTTGCAGGCTAGATATCACATTCATTTATTTTTTTCTTCTGGAAATTGTAGTATTATTCCTGTCAAAGTCAAGGCAGAAATACACAGCAGTATCTGGCTAATTTTCTTATTTTTATGGAAGAATGAAGGTATCGCACTTTGTTTATAGAGTTGAAAGTAATCAATTCGTCACTAAATAACTGACTCTCTAGTCAGAGTAGATGTCATCATTGTACTATGAAGCAATGTGTACTCAGTGTTGGTTGAGACACTGAGTTAGGGATAGAAGCAACTGCAAAATGTTTTAGTGATGTTAGTATAAATGTTTCAGTTGAATCAGAATTGTGTTTAGAATTCTAGTTACTTTCTAAAATTGATTGAGCCATATACCAAGTGCCATTATAGCCTTTAGACAGATAAAGTCTCCTAAGAGCACCGTTTGCTTTGGGTCCTGAAGCTGAACCAGGATGGGATCTGTGTTCCTCAGGCAAAAATCAAATCCAGGCTTAGGAATATCCATGGGTTCTGCTTTCGAACATATTGAGTCAAAATTCACATTGAGAATTGCCAAGTTGCAACTTGCAAATTTAAAACTCTTATTTCATCCTCATCCTTGGCAAATTAGACTGAGATGAGGAAATACATTTCTGAACATTGCATACTTTTTGTCCCTTTTTAGAACTTTCTACTTCCTCTCATCTTTGTACGCAATAATTCTTTTTCGGTTTTGATAGCATCAGTTGATTTTTTTTTAGTTTACTTTTGATTTTCCAATCAAGAACAATATCTGTTAAATCTGTTTATTTTTATCCTACTTCTTCTAAGTGAGCTTGGCTTATCCCTGTGGGAAGTCAGACATTAACCACACTTCTCATTCTTAGCAGCATGATTCTCAGATAAGCCTTCAGAAGCAAAGATATATGAATATATGCGGTGATACCGTCCCAGGCAGATATGAGGTATTTAAATTGAAAATTAAGAAAATAGCATATTTTTTAGTTCTCCAAATCATAGCTTTGAAAAAATAAATTCTCCATTTTAGGTATTTCTATGAAGGATTGGCATTTATGTGTCCTGGGTACTTTGCCATGTACATTCCTAAAGGCATTTGTTCAAAAAATAATAATAATTTAGCAAATGTTTGTGTTTTATGCTAGGTGCCATGCATGTCCTTGAAAGATACTTTTTTTGTTTCATCAAAGGGTATGCATCACAGCAGAAGCAACAAGAAAACTTCACTATTTAAAATTCAAAGATAGAGATAAGCACAAAGCATGTGGGAAAACGGGAAACTAGCCAAGGTGGAGTCGAGAAGGACAGATGACATCCAACCGTTTCCCCGAAGGAGATGGAGCACAGTACACCTGCCTGTCTCCTCTTTTCTTCATCTTCAGTTCTCTTACTTCTTCTCTTTGGAGAGTAACAACTGCCATTAGGTATAAAATCATGATAACGTGTCAAGGCAGGACTGTGTTGTATTCTGGCATACTCAGCAGTGTAAAGAAAATGTTTTATGAAAGTCAAGGTCAGGGCTGGGAACTTTGCCCACAGGTTCTGTATGCATCCTTGTGCTGTGCTTCCTAGATGAGACAGAAGACATAACAGGGTGATTATTCAGACTAGGTCCATCCGACTCACACTACAGGCATGCCTGAGTATTTGGAAATCATGACAGAGGCTGCAGTAATCAACAGAGCTTTCATACTTGACTCCGAGTGGGAGGAGGTAACGGATGCAAGTGGACAATGGCCATGATGAAGTCCTCAAGGACCTGGCGTGCATATCCTGGGCCTATAAATATACTTCCCCATTTAAAGATGAGTAAGGAAAAAAAGTGGCGTTCCATGGGGAAAAATGCTGCTGCAAAGAAAATAAAAGAATATTACCAAGAAACCCCAGTGCAAGAGAATGCTTCTTAAAGTAACCTTTTATTAAAATATGAAATTTTATAATAGTCCTGTTACCTGGGAAAAGCATACCAAAAATAACATCTTCAACAAAAGGCACGAGTAGCTTGGAGATAGAACAGTACTGAAAGAAAGACGTATAGAAATATCATAGAAAAGCAGAAACTAATTCAAGAAATTTAAAATACAACAGCAGAACTCAATATAACACATATTTTAATGTAGCTTGCATTTTACATATAAGAGGAAGAACAGCATTAGAAAAATAATCAGGCCACTGATCATCAGGAAGCTTGAGGAATTTATAAAAATTAAAGAAGAAACAAAGGCAAGTAAGAAAGAAATGAAAAGGAGAAGAAAGAAAGTGACCAATAAGGAGAGGAATTATAAGGCCAGCCTAACAATGACCAGTTCCAGAGCAAGAGAAGGAATATAGTGTTAGTTTTCAAGAAGATGAAGATGCTGCTGCCAGTAACAAAAAGAGCATCCCTCTGCACAGACAGGTCTTACATACAGGAAAAGCTATTTGTGACTCAGACAATGTGGTATTTATATGAACCCCCTGTGAAAGATAACAGTTCAACTCTAGTACTTGTTACAAAAAGAAAGATAACAGTCCAACTCTCTAGTACTTGTACAAAAAGAATACTGTGGACATGTAATCTAAAAATAGGAAAATTATGGGAGAAGAGAACCAGAGAACAATATATCTAATTGTCTATTCATGTGAATATGAGTTATAGGTTCTTTTGTTTTTGACTTGGTGGCTGAAGAAATAGGTTGAATTGGACACAGTCATCTTAATCACTTAAAGGAAACGACTCAAAGAACTATACACGAAATTTCTGTTTTCAAAATCACTATAAAATCGAATTCACTTTCAGATCCCCAAGAAAGTGGCATGTATATACATGGAAAAGGTAAATATCTGAATAATTGCTGAAAATAACAGTTTGTTAAAGATTAAAAACAGATGAGATCTTGTTTAAGAACTACAGACAACTGATTTTCCCTTCCTCTCATATTTAAAAGCCAAGAGTGGTACGGAGGGTGAAAATAACCATGACCAGCCCCCACTCTCATAGGCAAACTTGAAGAGTACAGCTAGATTCCAAGGCAGGCAGGTAAACATGTAAAGAGCCGTATGTTTCAGGAATAGAAGACTGCATTAAAGAAATCTCTAAAAAAGAAACAATTTTCTTGGGAGCAATGGCCGCAAACTACGGTCTATCCAAAGTAGAGTGGTGAAAACACTCTGTCCTAGACCAGAATGTAGTGGGAAAAGAGAGAGGAGTAAAATAGATATAGGTATATACAGATAGATGAATGATGGTAGTATGATAGCTGGACGGCCAGGGAGAGGGGGAGAGAGAGAGAGAGAGAGAGAGAGAGAGAGAGAGAGAGAGAGAGAGAGAGAGAAAGAGAGAGAGAGAGAGATTTGGACGTACAATGTTGTATTTCTATCTTACATTTTATAGAACTCCCCTCTAATTGTAAATGAATAACAAAGAATCAGAGTGAAATTAAACTTTCTGATAACTCTTCCTCTACGAACTTACCCTTCAAGTATACTTACAAATGTAGAAGAAGATTTGTACACACGAATATAAATGGCAGTCCTATGAATAATAGCAAACATCTGGAAACAATCTAGAAGCCTATCAAAGGGGGCTAATTACATAATTGATGGTGTATCTACACAATGAAACAGTGTAGCCCTTAGGGTAAAAATAACTTAGACTTCATTATACTAGAATATGTGTGATTAAGTAAAAAATCGAAGCAAGGTACTGAACAATGAAACGGTATGTCCTTGCATGCTCATCCAGACTTATATGCGTATCTACCCACAGACTTTTTGTTAGTTGACATTATTTACCTCTGTGCTGTACAACTGAGGGTCTTGTATAAAGACTCTTTTCCATTGTATCATTTTTGTATTGGTTCCGTTTCATGTGTAACATTTATTATTGTACATCTTTCAGAAGAAAACTCTGACAATAAAGTCTAAAGCTGACTTTGTATAAAATGACAATAAAAACTGCACAGATATTTTCAAGTAACATGTCTATCACCATGTACTCACATTGTGCAGTCTTAAACAGAATTGTAAGTAGGCATTGTCAGAATTTAGAATGAAGCCAGATTGAAGACTTGAGGCTCTTTGTTTTTCACTATAATTAATACCCTTTGTCAGAAACACAATTTTGTCCTTCAAGAGGAATCCCACAGATCTGGCCCTACAAAAACAATTAGGCAAATGAAAGTCGTTCATCAAGTGGAACTTGACTATGTAGGCAACTGGGAGTTGGAATAGGGAATAGCGGCTCACATAGACCAGATGTGATAGGGGAATTGGCCACAAGTCTCCAGATACTAGAGAACCACTGGGGTACGCTACACACTAGCAGCCATACAAAGTTAAAATGTGACCTTGAATGAAGAGAAGGAGAAGGGGCAGAGTCCTTTTTAGTGACACGATTTTTACCCAAATAGAGTTCTAAAAAGTAGATTCAGAGAGATATTGGCTCTATGCCACCAGAAGCATCTTAAGGCAGGCTTTTCCTCCAAAAAATAAGACACATTTAAGCATTAGTTCTTCCCGTCTGCTAAAAATTATTTTCATTTATAAGTCAATGAAATAAATGTTATCAACTCGTTAGTGGCAGATTGATCGTCATCAACCTAAATCTACTAGAGTCTTTCTCTATAAAAATAAATTTTCGTAGAACTTATGGCCCAACCTAGTCAGTCTAAAAATTCCTAGTCTCTATTGCAATTTGGTATGGTCAAGTGACTAAGTTCTCACCTATGGAATGAAAGAAGAATTAGTGAGTGTAAGTCCGGTTTTCCCTGGACTCCATGTTTCCCCTTTCATATAGGCTGGAGTCTAGATGGTATAAAGTAGCTCCCACTATGGAAAATCCCGTAGAAGATGATGGAGCAAAAAGTATAAGATATTCAGGACCCTGAATTCCTTCTGGGAGAAATATTTAGAATGAGAAATAGAGTTATATTGCATTGCAACCACTATGTGTGTGTGTTAATTTTTGCAGTAATTGGTGCAAAAAAAGTAACTGCACCAATTAGGTTGATACAGAAGTAATCACAATTTTTGCATTGTTATTTGTCATTTTATATAGGAAGACATTCTTACATAAATGTAGCCATTAAATGCATTGTTTTAATGTGCATTTCTCACTTTGTGCTTTTTTGTTAATGACTTATTACCTGCTGTTTATTTTACATTTATTTTATATTACAGAAATAATGTTAAGCAAAAAATAAATTAGAGTATTTTTTTTTACTTGAGTCCAAAGTGGGTTGTAAAGCAGCAGAGACAACTCACAATATCAACACTGTATTTAGCCCAGGAACTACTCATGAACGTACAGTGCAGTGGAGGTTCAAGAAGTTTTGCAAAGGAGATGAGAGCCTTGAAGACAAGGAACACGGTGGCCAGCCAGGGGAAGTTGGCAACGGTCAATTGAGAGGAAACACCGAAGCTGATCCTCTTACACCTACATGAGAAGTTGCCAAAGAACTCAGTGTTCCTCACCCTGTGATCATTCAGTATTTGAAGCCAATTGGACAGGTGAAAAAACTCCGTACGTGGTGCCTCATAAGTTGATCAAAAATCAAAAAACAAAAATGTCATTTTGAAGTGTTGTCTTCTCTTATTTCATGCAACGTCAACAAACCATTTCTCGATCAGATTGTGATATGCAACGAAAAGTGGATTTTACAGGACAACTGGTGATGACCAGTTCAGTGGTTGGACCGAGAAGAAGCTTCAAAGCACTTCCCAAAGGCAAACTTGCAACGAACCAGGTCATGGTCACTGTTTGGTGGTCTGCGGCTGTTCTGATCCACGATAGCTTTCTGAATCCTGCTGAAACCACAACATCTGAGAAGTCTGCTCAGCACTACGATGAGATCCACTGAAAACTGCAACACCTGTAGCTGGCATTGGTCAACAGAAGGGTCCGTTTTGACAATGCCCGACTGTGGGGTTGCACAACCAATACTTCAAAAGTTGAGCAAATTGGGCTACGAAGTTTTGCCTCATCTGCCGAATCCGCCTGACCCCTCTCCAACCAGTTATCACTTCTTCGAGAATCTCAGCAACTTTTTGTAGGGAAAACACTTCCACAATTAGCAGGATGCAAAAAATAAAGAGTTCCTCAAGTCCCAAAGCACAGATTTTTACTCTACAGAAAAAAACATATTTCTCATTGGCAAAAATGTGTTGATTGTAGTGGTTCCTATTTTGACTAATAAAGACGTGTTTGAGCCTGCTTATAATGATTTAAAATTCACGGTCTGAAACCGCAATTACTTTTGCACCAATAGCCGTTATCCTATTTAATAGACTTTTTTACTAAATTAGGATATTGAGTCTCTGATAGAGTGACTTGACGAAAGTCAGAGACAGAATCAACAGCCACCCCAGCTGTTCTGATTACATTTATCCACATTGCTTCTCAATATCTTTTTCTAGCCAATTTTGAATCAAATACTTGCATGCATGTCTCATATCATTAGAATAACCACTTATCTTAGGGTTAATGTCTTATTTTCCACCCTAATGTACTCTGCAAAAAGACTTTCTAAGAAAATGTATGAAGTTGCACAAGGTCTGGATTGTAGAGATCATTCAGGGGGGAAGAAACAAAATCCAAAAGCCTTATATGGATATCTGTTTCTGAAAGCACACACTCGTGTTTTATTAAAGTATGTGTGCATTCATGCCATCCAAGCTTTAAAAGGGAAGTGAAAATTCTGTGTGGATGCACCTAGCACAATACTGAGCACTCAGAAGATCTCAAGAATCTAGTTATGCCCTTTACTTAGCCAGACACTTCCCATCTGATGGCTGAAGTTTTAACCCAATTCTTTTGGTTTTAAAAGTTACCATTGAAATCATTATATCTCGTATATTACTTATACTTCTTAATGGCAAAAAAAGAGGATATACAGATATAAGATAACAGATTTTGATGATTAATTATCTTTCTTTAAAATACAAACAACTCATATGTTGTGTTGAACAATACCTGTTCTAAGAAGTGAGAAAGACAGTAGCTGTGGATATGATCGAACATCCAGGATAACAAAGAGTTCACTGCAATTGAAGCTGAATATTTATTCAAGAGATCCAGTCTTGAATCTGCTTATCTGAATTTTATCCTAGCAGCTGTTAAGGCATTTCTTACACATTGATATTATCATGTGATTATATGCATATGAGAACATTTTCATAGTTTATAACTCATTAGTAATATTTTATACTTAAAATTTGTGCCTTATTAACATGGCAATGATAACACAACATAGCATAATAATGCGAATGCAGACCAAAAGTTGACATATTGTGGATATAGTAAAATTCAAGTTATTATTATCTGTTTTCTAGAATAAAAATTATTAGAGAATTCCAAGTTGAAGGTAAATTAGGAATGGAGAGAAGAGTCTCCGTGTTTTCACGCTTTATTATTATTTTTTAAATTTTGCCATCTTTTCCACAAGTTTAAGTTACTACTCTAAATAAATGCACTAATCTGGAAAAAGTCTTCTTTTACTGCACCAAAGGACCTTTAATCTTCTACATGTGTATCATAGCACAGTCTTCACTACTTAAAATGTTTTACTCTCATCTGTCCAAATAGCCTTTCACTCCAGCGGGTGCCTCACACTTTCACTTAGCTTTCCTTAGCCGTGGTTCCAGGACTAGCCTTTGATACTCCTTTGAATCCCTTTTGTGATATTCACACATCACAATAACTTTGAAACACACGGTGCCAGACGGCGTGCCAGTCATTTCTGCACTTTAGGTAGTCTTCTGATGAAGATATCGGGTCGAAGAACCCAGTGTCCCAACCTGGTAAAAGGTGAAACCAGAACTTCAGATCGGGCCTTTTTGACTTCAAAACAGTCTCCAGTGTAGCATAACACTGACTTAAAATGTTTTGCATATTCAAGTCAGAGTCATGATAATCAGCTTGGAAATTGCAAATGGAAATAAACGATGCACTTTCCTGTAATTCTGCCTATCAATGGCATGAAATAATTTGAAATATGTTTGGAAGTTAAAGGTGAAGAGTACTTATAAAGTCTCTGTCATGGTGAAACTTTATTCTTATAGGGGAAATTTTGAACAGATGAATACTGCGGTGGAGGGGGGTACAACATCAATAAGAGTACCTGATCTCAAACCAGGCAACGTGGGGACCAAGGAGAGGCCCAGACTTTATCTGCATGATGACCACTTGTAGACCTCATTCTGAATTGTACCCCACATCTTTAAAATAAAATTTAAAAAAAAATTTTAAGGGGTAAGTGTTAGGAAGGTGGTACAGTAGTAATAGGACAGAAGGTAGCGTGGTGGTGGACTCCTTGTGTTAGTCTGGGCAGCCACTCTGATAAGTAACTAGTGAGATGTAGCCAGGAAGTAATCTGGAGGAAGAGGATTGCGAGCAGAATCACAAATGCCCCAAATAAGAGCAAGGTTGGAGGATTTCAGAAACAAGTAGGAGGCTTTTGCAGCTGGAGAGTTCTGTGTGAGAACGAGCCAATATGTGTCAACAAGTTCAGTGAAAGTGATTATCTGTCTTAAATAAAGGAAAGGGACTTTATTCCAGTGAACAGTTTGCAAACTGGGGAGACTCAGAATTCAGTACAGACTTCAGTGAGAGAAAAAAGAGAGAGGCTGTCTTTTACAGAGAAAATTCCCACTCCAGTGTCCACTCTGGCCTGCTATGCAAATGAGGAATGCAAACGTGTTTAGTTCTGATTGGCTGATACTTGTTTGCTTCGGACTGGTTGACACTTGTTTAGCTCTGATTGGCTGGCACTGGTTTAGTTCTGATTGGTTTAGTTCTGGTTGGTTGACACTTGTTTAGTTCTGATTGGTCAATGCTTTTAGCAGGCTATTTCTTAGGTTCAGAAGACAAAATAGGATTTTCTGACAACTATTGGTTCAGGTGGTATAAACAGGAGCAGACAGCTGTGAAAGTCCCAAAGTTACATGATCATGCAGGTTTTCTGGAAGCATATGGGTTTTACAGGAATGCAGGGTACATGTGTGACCTCTGTTCAGCAAATTAACATTTAACTTTATTTTGGTTTTCAGACCAGTTAGCCACTCAGGATGCATCTTGAAAAATTGTCTTTTACAGAGTTCACCTATGACATGAAGTTTGAGAGGGAGACTGGAATGAGATTACACAGGCAATAACAAGGGCTTGGATTGTATGCCAAACTCAACAGGAAACCACTAAAAGGCTTTAAGCAGAGGACAACCGAGGAATATGTGTGTTGTCAAAAAAGATTCCTGGACTAGGTAAAGAAAGAAGCATGGGGGTAAGGAGAAAGAGTGAGCAAAAGTGGACCAGCGAGGAGGTTACTACCACGGTCCAGACAAGAAATTATGGTAGCTGGAGCCAAGATGGGAAAGAGGAAAATATATATAGACTTGCGATCCTACTAGGAAGATTGTGTCAAAAGGTTTGACAATAGATAGACACGGGAAGTGAGGAAAGGGGAGTGCCATGGCTTGTATGCCTTTGCCCCATCCAAAACGCATGTTGAAATGCAATCCCCAGGGCAACAGTGCTGGGAGGTGTTCGGGTCATGAGGGCTCCCCCTCACAAAAGGACTGATGCCACTATAGAGATGGCATCTGTAAGCCGGCTCTTTCTCTCTCAGTGGCTCTCCCACCGTGTAGAAGCGGTGAACTGCTCCTCCAGAGGATGCAACTAAAGATGCCATCTTGGAAATAGAGACTAGGCTATTACCAGACACAAAAATTGCTGGCACCTTGACCTTGGACCTCCTGTTCTCCAGAAATGTGAAAAATAAATTTCTGTTCTTTATAAATTACCAAGTCTCAGGTACCTTGTTACAGCAGCATAAACAAACAGAGACGAGAGACAAGGGAAATTCTTAGTCATATACACAGAAGCCAAATGTGCTTACATTCAAATCTTTATCAAGCAATTTATCCTCCCTTAGTTTCATTTTCTCCATTTGCAAATGGAGACAAAATTCACCTTCGGGTAAGACAAGGTTGACTTCTGTAATACTAAAGAAATCATCAGTGTAGTGCCAAGTACATACTAAACATTCAGTAAAGGTAGATGTTAGTATTAATACTGTGTTTACTTCATACTGAAAAGCACCCATTGAGTTGAGGTTTTTGCTGGAATCGTGATTGTCTCAAATCTGTTAAATTGCCTCCAGTCTGTTTAAAACAAACAACAGAGTTTTTTTAAAAAACCAGAAATTCAAAACCATTCATCAAATATTGATTGAGTAGTCACTTCCTACAAACAAGATCTGTGGAAAGTATAAGAAAACTAAAAATACACAAAGCAATGGTTGTCGCTCTCAGATATCCCCAAGTCTGCCAGGGAAACATGTAGGTCAAAACACACACACACACACAACCACACACTCACATGAGTTAGACACAGCAGCAAGATCATGTATAAACTTTTACGGCAGCATATATGGGTGAGAGAGCATGCATGTATTTCTGGGTACTGAGAAACAACAGAGAAGGTTATAGGGAAGATTTTATCTGGGTGGCCATGTAGCAAAGGAGCCGAAAAAGAGGAGGCCGTTCTAAATGGAGGGGGCGCCTCGGCAGAGAGTCGACGGAGGACAAGTGCTGGGCGTGATCCCAGAAGGAGAGTCCAGAGTAAGGTGTGCTGAACGTGGACAAGCGAGGTGCCCAGGCAGGAGAGACGCCGTGGCAGGATGGGGCCCGGCCCCGCCGGATCTTGTCCAGGTTCTAGGTGGGCTGGAGCAAGTTCCAAGCGGGGCTCTGCATGCCGTGCCCGAAGAAGGAGCCGTTCTCATAGGCAGGAGAGTCAGAGCAGAGTTTCAAGCATGATGAAATCGATGTTTAAAAATATTACCCTTCTGGCTTTTGAAGCCTAACTCAGAGCAAAAGCTCCTAAGGCAGTGAAATGAGCTCAGAAAGCATAGGCTCTGATGTTTTTCTTTTTTCTTTCGATGGAGGTGGAAGTGGTACAAACTTGATAATTATTAAGCATTATAGCATTGCTGTTATGCTTTATATTCCTCCTAGTCAGTCATGGGCGAGGTCAAGGTCAAAAAAATAAAATAAAATAAAATAAGTCAGGGACATAAACCCAAGCCACAGCTCCGGATTCTCAGTTCAATACTTTTTGCAGCTAAGTAATGTGGAAAGGTGCCTGGATGCTGCCTGATAGAGGAAATGTCCCGTTTTTATATGTAAAACTTACCTTTGTATGCACAAAATAAATTATAAGAGCTGTGCCACTTTAATCAATCTGTTTTGCTAGGACTAGGCTCTATGGCTATTAAAAGACTTCCACTTCCGGAGACGTCCTCATGCCATGGGCTTAGTCATGCCTCCCTGAGCACATGAAGGCGCGAATCAGCTCTAAAAGAGAAAGAGGAACATGCCTTCACCGGCTCTGTAAACACCGCGGCCGATGTGTCTGTCCTGAAGGCGAGATCTGCCACTTTGTAAGTTAAGCCTGAGTGAATCGCAGGGCTTCTTGACAGATCCCCGGAAACGCGTAGGCCAAGTTTTAAAATGCAATCATGACCCACCCCCCTTCCAAAGCACAGGCATGGAGGGCAGGGGCTTTTTGGAAAGATGGGCTGAAAGGTTCATCCACAAGGGTGCGAGCCTTCCAGGGTCCTGTGAGTCTGGGGAAGCAGGGGCGCTCAAAGACCTACTTCTGCAATGAGAAATCAACATTAGAGCCATCAGAGTCCCTTGGCCGAGGTCAAGCAGTTAAGCAGAAGACCTTCGGCCACCCTGGCCACTGCACACACAGTGGACTTCCTGCCCCCACGGACTCACCTGTGTGGAGGCGGTGAGTGGAGGAGGCACCTCTCCCCCTGCCTTGTGACTGTGCACCTCCACCCCAGAACTCCATCCTTCTGTTTTCTCTCCTGGCTACGTTCTTGCCATGGAGAGATGTACTCTTTATGATTGCAAACTCCATTTTCTATTAACTTCTCCATTCATTCATTCATCAAACATTTATTACGCACCTACGAGCTAAGTGCCGTGTCAGAATCCCCAAGGAGGCCATAACTGAGAGAGGAGAAAAAATCTTGAACATGTGAGCAGCAGCGGTATGAAAAATATTTGAATTTTTTAAAAAAGAACAGGAAAGGCAAGAGTAACTAGCACTTATTCTTGCCGTTTGAGTGACTGAGAACACACCGCTTAAGGTTCTGAGAAGCCCATAGGTGCTCGACCCTGACATGGTTACACTCATTTCCTAACTCTGACATCAGTGAGGGGAGATATTCGCTCCAACACCTGCCAGCTTGCCGAAGTTTAATATTCACATGATTTGGGACATTAAGTTATGAGACCACAAAAGCAGCAATGTGGTTTAAAGGGAGTGAATCTCAGGGAAAATCACATTCATTCACTAGCAAGATTCATTTTCTTAGACAAAATTGCTGGTAGGTCAGGCCCTGAGGATAAAAAGGGGACCTCAGTGAACATTTGGACTGCCAATAGATTTGTCTTCAGCATTCTTCCCTGGTGTCTTTCAAAGGATTTCTTAAGAGTTACCTGCAGCAGAAGCATGACAAAGGTGATTGGAAAGGAATCTGTTTCTAGAAATCATTTTATCTCAAGAGACAGAAAAAAACAGTGTCTACCCTCTTCCTCAAACTATTCAAAGATAAATGACTAATACATTAAACTACTTGAATTTTAAAAATCCACTCACCTCCTAAAAACAGGATAATTAAGTGTTATTTCAATTTTTATACAAAGAATTCGCTCTGGCCTGATTTCATAAAACTTTGACGTTATGAATAAGTTACTGTTTACCTGTGAAAGAGACATTAGAAATGAACAGGAATTTCAAGTTGTTTTTAGTAGTTTTTTCCTTCTGAATTTTTCCATTTAGAATCAACAAAGTCAATAAAGAACATTTTAAAAAGCAAAAAGACAAGTATTTGTGTTCACTGTAAAGTACTAAATAATACGTTTAGTTTTATGAACTACATCTGTACTAAATTGAAAAAATACTATTATAACACTTTTGCTGAAAATCCTGAAAGTTTCTATTAATGTTTTTGTGTATGACCCCTTCCTTAATGCTTGCAATGTTTTTAAACATCTCCATCCTTAGAGACGGTTAATGAAGTTAGGGTGCTTCATCCTTGACTTAAAATTAATCTAGAGTCATTGCCACTAAAGCTCTTCTCTAGTTTCAGGGAGAAACTTGTTTAAGGCTCGTGATGTCTGTGTCTCTGATGAGGAGGGAACAGAGGTGACCCCTGAGTGGTGAAATTCAGTGGAACCCGTAGTTGTGAGCCTGAGAACTGGGCATCTTTCAGACAGATAGTTGCAATTCAACCAGCACCGCATGGCATTAAACAAAGAAAAGGACCAAGGTCACATCCTTACCTTTTCACCATCTCTAACTCATTAGAAGCTCTTTTGAGGCTGCACTTCTAGGGCTTTGTTCATGTCTGTCTTGTCTGGAGAACCCATTAGCTTAATTACTCACTGCCTGCCCTAGCATTTTCCAAATCTTACAATATTTGCCTTACAGGTCTTTCAGAAAGTTTGCTTCACAAGCCATGTGAATCAGAATCACATGGAAAACTTGTTAAAGATGGAGATGACCACAGACCTACTGTCTGAGGATGGACTAGGAATGCTTTATTTTGAACCAGTACCCCGAGTGATTTCTTTCCAAGCTAAAGCTGGAGAAACATTCATATACAACATGAGAATTTTTTCTTCTTTAACCGGGTATTGGGCTTCCAGTTACAAAATCTGAACCAATACTTCAGTGAACTCTCAGCTTACTGAGAGGTTTCTTACTCTGCATTTCAAGATGCAGAAATGGTGTAGCTATGAAAAAACTTTCAAGGAAGGCAAACCTGATTCAATATTGCCACAGTCTTTTCACTTATAGAACAGATCAATCAATATTACCTTGTGGTGTTTCAGTGTCTGTCTGCTTTAGGATGTAAAACTTCACAAAACTAGTGTCCTGGATCAGATTTCTCTGTGTCCGCAGCACCTTGGACAGACCCCTGCAGACAGCAATTGTACAAAAAGTAGGGGTATTATGAGGTTATTGCAGAAGTTAACCTGATAAACTGTATATATATAAAATGGGACCTGGAAAGTAAACCGAACTATTATTATTGTTACAATTACTATAAAATATTTGAAGTTCCAAAACAGAGGACATTATTAATGACACGTTGACTCTGGTCATTTTAGAAAGAAAAATAAAGGAAGATTGAATTTTATTCAAGAATGCATATTTCAGTTCAGCAAAGTAGAAAGTTTATTCTGATTCAGAGCAGAAATGCATATACTAGAAATCACACAATTAGACTGTAACTTTCTTGAGTGCTTAAAAATGTATCCATAAGAACTTGAAATCCTTTTATGAATAGTTCATTTAGATTTAGAACTCCCTTGAAGGAAAATCAGAATGATGTCAACTAGGCTTTTTTTAATGGCTTAAATTTTGTCTTTAATTTTTATTTATTTATTTTTTTGAGACAGAGTCTCACTCTCTTGCCCAGACTGGAGTGCAGGAGCTCAGTCATGGCTCATTGCAGCTTCAGACTCCTCCACTCAAGTGATCCTCCCATCTAAATCTCCAGCATAGCTGTGACTACAGCTGTGTGCCACCTCACCTTTAGATTATTTTTAAAGACAGAAATCTGTTTATACCTTTCCAGATATGTGAACTTTAACTCTGAGAATAACTGAGTACCTGGACAACCAGAGGTTCTCAAATTAAACCTCATTGTGTGCAATAAACAAACAACAACAGCAGCAGCAAAAAAACCCAAACAAACAAACAATGGCCTAGCCAACATTATCATGAAGCCCATCTAATCTTCTGCCATGCGTTGTCATCACCTCACTCAAGCATCTCTGTAGCGCTCAGTGTAAACATTACCTGATGGGAGAAGCCCATGAAATAATGACTCACCACTCTTTCTTTCTTTTAATCTCTTATCCTCTTTATTTTTCTCCATGGCATTGAACACCACCATTCTTTATACTGTTCCTTTCTATTCATGTATTGTCTACTTCTTCACCTAAAATTAAATAATCATAAGACCTGGGTCAGTGAGCCACTTAGATCAAAAGTGAAATGTTGATCCAAGGCTAAGGCAAAGTTTTGAAAATGAAAATATTTGAACCAAGATAGACTTTGCCTGTCATGGGCAGTGATGGGCTCATTGATGTGGCTGTCTCCAGCAGGATGCTAGGAGTGAGAACCAATGAGAGAAATCTGTTGATATGTCAGAGAGTAAGTCATCTCCCAAATTGCGATCTGTGAAATCATTTGAAATTTTACAAAAAAGAAGGAAGAAAAAAGCAGATAAAATGTGAAAATAAGATTAGGAACTCTTCCTTTAAACTGCATCTTTTCTTTGAGATTTACTTTAGGCATTAACACATCAAAAATGTTGAGAAATTTTGGAGCAAAGAAACCTCCTTCCTTGAAGACTGCTTTTTTTCCAGACTTATTTCATCAATGATTGTTTCTTCTTTCCCACAACCCATCCATGAACAATGAGTCTGAAATAAATAATTAAGAATGACAGCAGGTTTAGCCATGTAGAGGGCGAATTAAATCCCTCGGGTGCCTCCAATGAGGAAACATGTCCATGGTGGGCTTGAAGGAGGAAAAGACCCTCTTCTCTGTGGGTACTTTAAGCTGTCGCCCCCCAGAAACAGAGGCCACTGGGATGAGCCTCCACCCTGAGAAATTCAGGACTCTCAATGACTTTGTTGGATATTTCTTTTTGCTAGTTCTGAGTTTGGGTTTTGCTTGGGGGCCTGTAATACCCAATGATACTCTCATATGTACCAGTTGTTTTCTTTCCTGCGATTTAATGAGAGACTATGGTCTCATAGTCAAACTGATCCCAGATCAGTGTTCCCCAGATAAAAACGTCAATAGGATCTGTTTCAATAGAGAGATACATGAGAAGAGATTTATTGCGGAACTTGATTCACATGATTACAAAGGCTGAGAAGTCCCGCCGCATGCTGTCTGCAAACCAGAAGCGCAGCTCAGTGCAAGTCTGAAGACCTGAGAATGGTGTAACTCTCATTTAGACCACAGAATCAGGAGTCCTGATGTTCAAGGGCAGGAGGAGATGGATGTCTCAGCTCCAAAGACAGAAAAAGCTAACTCTCCTTTCTTCTCCTTTTTTATTCTATCTGGACCCTCAAGCAATCGTATGGGCCTGCTCATGCCGAATGATGTCAGATCTGCCCGAGTCCACTGATTCAAACACCAATCTTTCCCAAAACCATCCTCACAAACACACCCAGAAATAAGCCTTTGCCAGCTACCTGGACATCCTGTAATCCAATCAAGTGGACACCTGGAATTATTCACATATACTGTAGTGTTCTTGGAGTAATGGTTTTTATTTCATTGATATAAAAAAGAGATCATTCTGAGTCATATTCAGCCTCAAACCTGAGAGAAACCTGAAACATCAAATTCCATGTTTTGCATCAAATTAACTGTTCAAAGTGCATTTTAGAAAATATCATTTAAATGACCTCTCCTTTGCTGGGTTCTGCAACTGGAGAAAGTAGATTTCAGCATTCTAGGAGAAAGCTGAGCCTGGGCCAGTAAATGTCTGCTGTGCCCCTTCACAGGTCCTTTCCATCAACCTTGACGGGTCTTTGAAGTCAGCGCTGGGATGGAAATGGTGCCGTGTTGGAAGCAGTCGCAACAAGAGCTCCAGATGTTCTGACAGGTGGCCTCCAGGAAGGCTTCACGATAAGGGCCATTAATATGGATGTGACCTTCATCCTGAAACGAGCAAAGAGGTGTTTTGATATTTTCCACATTTTAGGTCTGAGACTATTTCACAGCAGTCAAGATCAGATAGAACAAGCCTATTAAGGCTCCCCAGGTTTGAATAGATAGTCTCTTAAGAGGAGAGAACATCCACCGTGGAGGTTTAAACGATTTTAAGTGTTTTCCCCTCCTTAAATGACACAACTGCATCTAGAAGTCAGAATCCATCCCCACCCTAGTTCACACACACACACACACACACACACACACACACACCTTCACAAAACTACAGATACACGCTCATAAACACACAGATGCACATTTTATACTCTGATAATATGGAATTCCATTTAGTTGTATACTGTATATCCCATTATTCTCCGCAGAGTTCACATGGAACAGATGTATTCACTTTAACTTGAAATATTCCACTCATATTTCAAGTTTTAACTTTTCACCATCTCCAAAAATCTTCTTCTAATTTACCTTTAAGTACTATTTTCTCTAGATTTTCAAAACATCCTAAATTTATCTGTGTCTCTTGAAACCCTTATTGTATTAAACTGAAATATAATTAAGTTTCTTCTGGTCTAAAGCTTTCTCACAGGGTAAGGACCTGGTCTTGTAGTCTCAGAACTAAGCACAGTGTCTGAAACTATATTCCCACTATTGCTTATAAAATTTGACCTGAGTGTCTGTACCCAGTAAAAAAGTAGTCTAACCAGCACAACTGTCTAACACCTAGGAGAATACTGGCAAGTAAAAATATAATGAGTTAATATACTCATTGTAATTCTGTGTGTATGGGAGAGATCTTTGTTAAACCAACACTTCACTAAAATTTCAAATAGAGGTAGTCCTATGATCAAATATGCATAAGATGTACAACTTAGTTTGTCATTCTTGGGTGTGAAATCGCAAATCTCAAATTCTTATTTTATGATACAGAATCCACATTTTACTAAAGAGTGGATAATTTAATTTTAGTTTTAATAATAAGGTAAAGAACAAAATTTGACTTCTCATTTTTTTGAAATTTTGAGTATAGATCTCAATCATACTTAGATCAAATAAATGTGATACTTACAAATGGCTATATCTGACTTGCACCATCTTTCAACACCATTTATTGATCTTCACCTGAAACATCTGCTTTGGTTTTCCTCAGCTGAAATAATCAGACTCAAAGAAGGACACTCCTTTCATGAAGTGAGATAATAAGATCATGACAGCTGTCATTTGGATCATGAATTTCTCACAAAGTAATTTTATCTTCCATTATTCCCACGCTTCCTATTTTATTCTAGCTCCCAGAAGGACTGATTGAGCTGTCACAAGGTTAAAAATGTTTAAATACCTAGCCGAGGCCGCCTCTTAACCACACACACTATCTCAGGCTAATCTAAGCAATATTTTATGGGCAGATACCATCCAATACTCCATCTGGAGTTTCTCATCATCCTCTGAAGTGCTCACTCTCAGAGACAACATAATGTCAAACTTTACCAACTTCATACCTATTTCCTCTTCCGAACCATTAATAAATATAGCATATAAACCATCTGTACCTCTAACACACTGCTGTTAAATAAGCTGAGGCCAATGTTATGTTTCAGAGTTGTTTCAATTGTCCTCCACACTATTGTTAACCACGTCTCTAAATACCTGCGGCCTCACGTCTGGATCCACTGGTCTGTTCTTCACTCGATAGGAGAGGATGGCTCAGTCACCTCGCTGAGGAAACACTGCACTGTGGAAACGAACGTACACCTCCATGACCACTCCCTCACCAACTCAGGGTCACACACCAGGACACTGCTTGCATGACTCTCTTCTCCCTTCTAGGCACCAAACAAGCTATTTCAAGTAGAAATTTATTCATGGCAGCAGGAAATCGCTTCTTGCTACAATCTTTGCAATTTTGTGCGGAAGTGGCCGATTCTGCAATGATTAAACTCATCCCTTGTTATCCTCAACATGACATGATTTTGCACACGATTGTCATTTGATGTATAACCTTTGCCTTTTAACCACCAGTGAGCATCAACCACGATTTATGTGAAATCTCTCCTTTACAGAAGAAAAACAAAACAAAACAAAACATAAAATCAAAGGACATGCATCAGTAAGGATCCTTTATGCGATAACCAGGAATGACACCTCCCAAGATGGTGACTACAGGTTAAAAACGACCACTGGGGGATAAAAAAACAAGAATCTCACTCATTTCCTCTGTTTTTTTTTTTTTTTTGAACAGTATACTTACAAAAAAAATAAAGCATAAAATTAAAAATCCTAAGGTTGCATGCTCTAGCCTTCTCATCGATTGTGTGACTTCTGGAAAACTCAGCCAACTCATAAATGTGGTTTATTTATCTATAATGTGGATGATGATAACTGTCTGTTTATATTAGCAGGCCATTATTAGTCTCAGAACAGTTTTTAAAACTGAAGGAAATGTATGAAGTATAGTGCAAAATACAAAAGTGATGTCATATTATCCGCCTTCCCAGAAAATGAATAATGCTAAAGAAAATTAAAAATTAGAGCAAGATGATGATTTTTAAAACAGGTATGTGGGAGGATAACTTTTTTTTCCTTCCTGAAAATTAAAACATAATATTAAAAACCAAGCCTGGGACATTTACATTGAAGTGTTGTTTAATAGGTTGTGTCATACAAAATCATATTTCTCTTTAATAAAAACAGACAACAAACAATAAAAAAATGAGGCTGTCAAATAATTTTCCCACAAAACAGAAGCAATTGAGTCTTCCTAACAAGACTGTAGTAATGGTGGCCATACGTTTTAGGGAATAAGGGAGTCAAGATATACATTAGAATTTTGGAGGCAATCTTTACCAAAGGTAATCTAGACTGCTGTCTCTTTATGTCATTGGCTATCAAGCAGTTAGAGAAATAGAGCACCCATTACGAATCACGTCAATAAACTTTGCTTAAAGAAAACCATTCGCTCTCTCTAGCTAAGAGGTTGAGGACTGCTGTGAACTAGGTTACTAGAAGTTGATTATGGTCAGAAGGAGGCTGATACAGTTGAGAAGGGATGTGGCCCACTGAATGCATCTTGGGTGGTGAGGCCATGGTGGTTATTCTAGGAAAGCGACCGTGATCAGCGGGAAAGCTGATACATTTCAGGGGAGACCACTCACTGAGTGTCTCTTGGGTGGTGAGGCTGTGGTGATCATTCTGCGAAGGTGACTATGGTCTGAAGGAAGGCAGGTACAATTCAAAAGGGACGGGGCCCACTTAGTGCATCTTGGGTAGTGATGCCATGGCAATTATTCTGTGAAGATGACTGTGGTCAGAAGTAAGGTAGATTCATTTTAGAAGGGATGACGACCTCTGAGTGCTTATTGGATAGTGAGGCCATGGCGATGATTCTCTGAATCTCCCATACATTCCTTTCCCTACCCCCACTCTGCTCAGAGCATAGGTGGTAAAATGTGAGAGGCAAGTAAATCGTTTCCAATCAAAGAAGCCCGTGACCTTAGACAAAACTTTGCAATGCACTCTGCAACTTGATCTACAAAATGGGAAGTCAGATTCTTCCAAGTTTCAGTACATTTTCTCATACATCTTGTTCATGTATACTCTAAAACTGCTTTTTATTGCTTTTGTTGTCTTTCCGGAGAAGACCTGAGATGTCATGTCTTCACTTTTGTGTCCAGCGGTGCTTACACGCCTCCACATTGCTGCTCATTGCCACTCTCTTTTTCTTCTTCTGTATGCCTTTTACCCTCCATTTCTGCATTATTTAGGCTTAGAGCTTCGAAGGTTTTGAAAGTTTCACTCGTCTAGAAACCTTTGTACAGAAGAGTGGCTTGAGATTCAGAGATTTTTGAAAGCTATTATACTATGTCTAATAATTATCTCCATGAAAATGATGGTGTGGATCTTTGAAGCAGGAGCTGGGTGTAAGAGTATCCTCCATGGTCTTCTCAAGAAGACAACACCCTGAATCCTGGACCTGATATTTGGAAAATTTTTTTGTTCATAATAAAAATACGTCAGAAATCATTCTCTGTGGAGATGAGTCCTACTGTGATCCTACTATTAACGTTGGGTATAAGAAAAGATATGATAGTTGTACGGGACACATTCCCAATCACCCATCAAACTCCTCATCAATCAGATGATTAAGGAGGCAAGTTTATGACAGGATTTTGTCCATTTAGCATTTCCTAGATTTAAAGAGGGTGCAAAGAAATCAATCAATCCATATTTATATTAATACTAAGATATAGAATATATATGATAACCAGGGAAACAGCTTGGTGCTACATATGCTGTGGTTTGTTTGGGGGTTTTGGCTTAGGGTTTTATTGTTTGTTTGGTTAGTTTTTTTGGCAAGTAATCGTAGTAGGGGATATTCAGTTCAGTAATTCACTGAATTAACATTTCCCAGATGGCCTTCTGGATTTGTACCTCCAGTTCCTAAGCATGTTCAGCATCATCAGCTTTAACAAAGAAAGAGAAAGAAAAAAGAACACCTCAAAACTCAGCAATCTGCAAAGTGCAGAAGGTTGAATGACAGATGTGTTACACCTCTCACTCAAAGGTCACCTCTGAGATGAGAACTGGAAATCTTCTCCAGAGGTTACCCCATCCTGAGAAAACAAGGAGAGCAAACAGGTAAAAAATACTGCCATAAAATATGACCAAGAAGGGAAAGTGAAGGAAACACAGGTACTCACCATGGCAGCTACAATCTATGCTGGGCTTCAACTACAACAGGGCATTTCCTTCACTGTTGATAATACTCTCTCAAGCTGGTTCGGAGGAGTTTAGCAGCCCCTCTGACAGCAATGTGTCTAGAAAGAATCAAAATCAAAGACTCAAGGCCAGGTTAATCTAAGCATGGATATTCTATCCAGGATATTTTCAAGTGCTGTTGAAGATGAAAGAACTAGTGATCTCTAACAGGCATCGAGCACTTATCCAAGTCAGACCCTAGTCTAAGCATTTTTTCATATAGAGTGTTATTTATTCCACCATAAAGACATTTTGGATAGATATTATTACAGTAAGTTCTCACTTCATGTTGTCAATACGTTCTCAGAAATGGCACCTTTAAGCAAAACAATGTGCATCATACAATAAAGCCCATTTACCATAGGCTAATTGATATAAATAAGAGCCACAATAAGTTTCCACAGCATACAGTACACCATTTCGCTTAAAGTAGCAGTTTCTAAGAACCTATCCATGACCTGATGACTTACTGTATAATCCAGATATTGAGATTAAAAACGAAGGCACAGATAAATTCAACTAACTTGCTCAGTGTTGCCCATTGTGTAAGTGCCAAGAACCTGAGTGGGAAAACCTAAAAGTTATTTTGACCTCAAAGCCCAAGTGCTTAACTATCTTTCTTCTTAATACACAATGTCTGAACTCTAAAAGAACACACTCTGTTTTGGAGTCAGAATTCCATCATTGTCACACTCAATGCATTCATCCAATTACCATTTATCAAGTGCTGCTGTAAGTGGTACACTGTGTTAGCTGGGTTCGTAGACAAGTAGACCATTATCTCTCTCTGTCTCTGATATCTTGGAACAGTGACAGCATCAGCAGCTACACCCAAGCATAGAAAGCTAGTATACTTACATAAAACCATATTTGGTACAAATCGCAAAATCTAGCCTGGGTAGAAATGGGAACGAGAGAGAATACTAAGTAAAAGATAAAAGTACCGGTGGTATTTCTTCCAGATATGTGTAGAGTTTTGTCATATGTCTAGCTAATTAATTAAAGTGAACCCTCAAAAAAGCATCCTTTTTAGTTGCTAAGGAAACTGCTGGTATATAAAAAAATTGAGAAAATAATGCTTCTGTACTAATGGAACTCACATTTGATAAGGCCCCAATTGTCTTTATGGTGTTACTTTTGTTGGAAGCACTATTAGTCTAATGATGTATAAGTAAATAAGACCTGCTCTATTGATTTTGTGTATTGTTGGGCTTTTATGGAAATACTGTAAAATATGTGATTTCATAAGCAACTGTTATCTACGCTTCAGATTTACTTATTCACAAACATTTAACACTGGTAGATATTGACTTCCAAAGATGATGTTCATCTCTTATCTCCTTGCTAGCTTGAATGGCATCATTTTTCTCTGGCAGAGAGCAAGATAACATGATTTCTAACATCAGGCCCCTCTGTGGACCTGGTGTTCTGGACTTCACTATTATGCATGCACGTGGGACTGCACGTCAGACAATCTCCTTCCTCACAGTTTGACACTCTCCCTCACTCCCAAACAGACACCAGCTTGCTTAGGTTAGTACCTAGTGTAAAATAAGATACTACAGCTCTCACCTAAACCTGCATCCCGCCAGACTTTATCTGAATATATTCCTTTTCTCCTGGCATCTTTAAGGTACCCCCGCTCCACCCACACCCAACGTATTACGCTTTTGACCTTATGGCAAATAGGCAAATTAAATGTGAGGAAACAAAAGCACTGCCCAATCTGCCTTAAGAGCAGAAGTCCATTTAATTCTACTGTTCTTCCCAAGTAGTTTCCAGGGTTCACACTGAATGGATACAATTTTGCAGCTACTAATTTTCTAAGGGATTCAAAAGAAGTCACAAGGAAAAGGGTGTGTGGCCCAAGAAAGAGCCTTTGAATGCATTTTGCAATTTATGCAAATCTATACCTACTATAGCTTGCCATTTAGGAAATTACCTTAAACCATTTTCCATTCACCCACCATTAACCTAGCTTGACGAATGTCCACTAACTTTCCTACAGTTAAGGCACTACAAAGTCCCCACTTATCCCACCAGCTGGATTTTATTTTTCTCAAAAGATTCCTGCCACCTGATGGTCATCAGCTGCCATGCCCAGCCTCCCTGCTTTTGTTTTAGTGAAAACCTTTCACACAGGTTCTCAGAGGCAAGTGCTTCCGAGCCCTTCCTCCCTCACATCTTCCATGTGTCGCCAAAAACAAAGCTCAAAGACGTTTTCTTTTCATCTCCCCCCCCCCTTTTTGATGCAATGGTGCTTAAAGTGCTATACAGTTTGGGAGCAGATTGATACAAATCATTTCTGATGTGTAAGCATCCCCGAGTGATGCATGTGCTGTTACCTGCCGGCATCTTTCTCTCCCTGCTTGAGTTTGCCTGTCAACTTGGAAAGAGGCAATAGCTGATATTCCATCCAAGTTCATCTGCAAGCAGAGGCTCAGGAAGAAACTCTGAAATGGAGGGAGGAGCTGTTCTGAGAGCTTTCCTCTTCACATGATGCCTTGTTCCTACGGAAACCATTTTTGTCTTGTTTTTGCAGGAACAGACCTGCTTCTGTCATATAAAAAAGTTTATTTTTTTCTTTTTGTTCATTGTGATCTTCAGATTATAATTGCAAACTTTAATTCATTCATAAAGAAATGACATTTAAAAAACATTTATTCTATAATTATCCTCTACTCAGTAAAACGGTTTGAATATGAACTGAAGCAATAGTCAACCCTTGATATTATAAAAAGTTTCATTGTTTATTATGCCACTATGAATTTACTAAGGATAGGAAAGTAAATAGAGTTATGTATTGTGTTAAGGGTTATTGGTACAGTATTACAAAGAGGATTAAGAGAAAGAATTGAAATGTTTCTAATAAAAATCTATAAATGTGTATGTCTATATGCTCAAAAAAGCATGTTGACATTTTTACACTTCATATGCATTTAATCAATGGTTGCTATTTGTTCTTTATGTTGGGTGCAGTTTAAGGATCACTTTGAAAATCAGATTGTTTTGATCTTAAAACCTCATTTCTCTTTTTCCTCTTGGGTAAAAATACTGTACATTTTTCAATGACTTTTGACAGAAATGCTAGTCACTTTAGACTTTCAACCTCCCTGGAATAAGGGAGTAAGGGAATCAGTCTCAAACTGAGAAACTTTTCTTCCATCTGTGTACATGTGTATGTGTATGTATATGTGTATATATATATAAAATTCTGGATCTAGTATCAATAGAAAATAAGACATAAAATATTTAATGCTGTGTGTGTGTGCGTGTGTGTGTGTGTGCGTGTGTGTGTGTGTGTGTGTGTGTTGAGATGTATTCCAGGCTGCAGAGGCTGGCTCAGAGACAACCCTGAACTTATTTTTATCAAGTGATTATGAAATCTATGGAATTAGTCACCAGAAAGTCATAAAACAAATGTGCATGACACTGATGCCCCACTCTTAATAGTATGCAGGAGATAACTACCTCATTTTCCCCTGTAAATGTCTCCTACCAGTCTGAGAAACGTGGTTCCTACTATTTGTTCTCAGGACTCTGTCTCGTCTCGTTAGTGCTCTGGGCACATGATCAGAAGGAGAGTTGTTCACCACATTCCTTCATCTTTGCTGCCTCTCCAGCATGGCTATCACGCAACCAAAATATTGTATCATTAAAGCTCTGTGTCCTCTGAACTGACAGGATAGCCCAACAGCGGTAAAGTGCCTGTTACGGAGTTGGTTTTGCCATGTCTGCTCTGCTCTGCCTCGTTCCTTTTTAATCCTCACTCCCACCAGGCGTTGTCTGCCCATTGAGACAGTAACTAAATGAGTTGAGGATTCTGTTAGGTTGGTATCAGCAGTGGGCACTACAGACATTGCCAACTCGTTAGAAACAGAAATTCAAAAGAAACAAATAAGGGCTTCTTTCCTCTCACTTTCAAAAGATTTCAGACGCCACCGTCTAACAATGACTGTCCATGGTTCAAAAGGTAGAGATGCAAGCCACAGCTTCACAGTCAACAGACTTGTTATTTTTGTTTATATGATATTCATCAATGTTCAGTAAAATGTTGCCCTATAATTTCATCCTTCATGTCATTACAGTCCACAGACTTATGTATTATATGCCTGAAAGAGTTCAAATGACCCAACGTTAGCTAAAGTATACAATGTCTATTCTGAAAGATAAATTAAAACAAAATCAAATCACCATAGTCTGTGATATACAGTCAATTACAGTTAAGACAGGGCTAAAAAATCCAGATTATACAGTGAAAACAAAAGCTGAGTTTGGCATCCACTTGCCTTCTGCTAAAACTATCACTTGACTTTATAGCAAAGGGATTTTTATTGACATATTCAGTATCTAATTTTTGTATTCAAAATCTGTTTCCTCCAACACAATCTAAAAACTGTCATTCCATTGTCGCCTGATAGTTCTGTTTCTGAATAGCCACACACTAGACTTTCAGAATAAAAATAGTCACAAAAACTTGTGTGTTTGAGTTGTTATGAAGATTACTTTTAAGTAAAAGAATTGTACAATTAAGAATTCTTCAATCAAAAGGAATCTTAATAAGGTAATTTTGTCTATACTTTTACATTATAT
Organism: Carlito syrichta; assembly: GCF_000164805.1. Lineage (NCBI taxonomy): Eukaryota > Metazoa > Chordata > Mammalia > Primates > Tarsiidae > Carlito > Carlito syrichta. Next base: position 220,432 of record NW_007246860.1, read on the forward strand.
CAAGCTTTGTCATATTATTTCAAAATAAATAAATATATGCCATTACTAGCTAAATTTATTTAATATCATCACAATAAGACTAAAATAACTTACCTTGGCAGCTGTATCACCTAACTATAAGCATTTTATTTCATAGCTTTTCTATCTGATTGGTATTGTTCTCAATAAACCTAATGATAAGAAAAAATAATTAGCTTTCTCTAATAGCACATGCATATTTAGCATACTGCAGGCACTTTTTCTCTCCCTTTGGTTTTAGAGTGAAACTTACCAGATACATTATTTTAAAATGTAGATAGATATTTTCTAAATATTTGCTCCTCTTTTTTTTTTTTTGAGTTGGAGTCTCACTCCGTCACCCAGACCGGAGTGCAGTGGCCGCTCCCAGCCACCGCAGCCTCGACCTGCTGGGCTCCAGCGATCCTTCTGCCTCAGCCTTCCAAGTCGCCAGAATTACAGGCATGCGCTACCACGCCCGGCTGATTTTTTGATTTATTGTAGAGATGAGGTCTTACCAAGTTGCCCAGGCGGGTCTCGAACCCGTGGGCTCAGGCCATCCACTCACCTCAGCCTCCCAAGGCGTGGGATGACAGGCTGAGCCACCGAGCCTGGTTTATTTGCTCCTCTTTCAAACTTTTAACAAAAGCTGGCACATTCTTCTGAAATAACTTTAGTTTCTCTTTTCTGTTAGATCAAGCCCTCAACAATGGAAATTTTTAAAAGCATTCTTTTCTCTTGTCATGCAGTATAAAATTATCACAACTAATAATTCAGCAAACAAGAGGAGAAAGAGATGCATGCCCTGTAGTCCCCCAAGTCCCCCAGACCCAATTTCTTTGCCTCTTGATGTATTAGTTTCGAAATGGTAAGACTTTGATAGCTTTTAAAGACTAAAATAAATGAGAGTATCTTGTTAAAAGATCTAGATTAATATTTCAACACATCTACCAAAATATTTACAGATAAGAATGTATTCTATTCCCTGTAGTAGTTGCCTTCAGAAGTTGCCCGTGTAAAGGTGTTAGTCCCTCAAAACATATTGGAGCTATTTTAAAGAAAAGCTTTTCGAGCCGTGGCCTGAACCATGAAGGAAGAGACAGGGGTTTCATGTTGGATAGGCGGGAGTTTAGGGTTTAGTTTCAGTCTATGCCTAGCTTTGTGAAAATTATTTAATTTCTCTTGATCTCAACTATTGATTTATAAAATGAAACACAGCGATTGTAGCCTTTGCCTGTAGATTGTGGTAAAAATTATGAGAGTTTGAAGAATGCCAAGTGCAGAGCCTAGCGCTTGGTACATAGTGAAACCTCAGTCAATATAAACTTTGTGTTATTGTTGTTTAACTACCCCTTTAAAATTTAACCCTACCCTGGAAAGACAACACGGGTACAACACCACTGAGGAAAATTCATGTGCCGCCTCCCTAATCATCAGAGAAATGCAAATCGAAAGCACATTGAGATACCAACTAACTCCAATAAGAATGGCCATCATTAACAAAACAAGAAGCAATAGGTGCAGCTAGGATGTGGAGAAAAGGGAACACGTTTCCACTGCTGGTGGGAATGCAAACTAGTTCAATCTCTATGGGAAACTGTGGCGATTCCTAAAAGAACCAGAAGCTTCCATACAACCCAACAATCCCCCTTCTGGGAATATACCCAGAGGAACTTAAATCACTGTACAAATAAGATATCTACTAACACATGTTTATTACAGCACTAATTACAACAGCAAAAACATAGAACCTACAATGTTGCCCGTTGAAACTGGACTGGATAAAAAAAAGTGGTAAATATACAAGATGGAATATTACGCAACCATTAAGAATAACACATTTACAGACTTCACAGCAATTTGGATGGATCTAGAGTCCACAATACTCAGTGACTTACCCCAGAAAAAAAGAATGGAGTACCACATTTCTCATGCATAAGGAGACCTTGAACATTTACCATATTAATATAAGAAAGGGATTGGCAGTCGTGGGACACTGCCAGGGATAAGGGGGCACGTAACATCAATTAGCATATCTGACCTCAAAGCAGGGGAAGTGGGGACGAAAGGAAAGCCGAAATTTTACCTGCACGATGATCCCTTGTCTGCGTAATCCTGAGTTGTATCCCACATCTTTAAAATAAGTAATAATAATAATAATAACAATAAATTTTTTAAAAAGAAAATTAAAACTGTGGGTGAAGTTTCAGAATTCCAAACAAGGAGATCCAAAATTGACGTAGTCTTTAAAATTCAAGTATTTTGGACTCTGAAGGTGAAAAGGTCACAGGTGTTAATGTAAAGTTTTCTTACATTTGTGGAAATGGAACCCTTTGAATGATATTTTTTAGTTTTTATTTACATAGTCACAGATTTCAAAAGTGATGTCAGGGCGCTTTAGTCAGGAGTTGGGGGTCAGGGCTTCCACATGCAGTATCAGCCTGTGGCCGCAGCACTCAAAGTAGAAATCAAACACTGAGCAGAGTCTCAAAGTGGAAAATAGGGTAGGATTTTCTCAAAGTACCGTTTATTACTAAAAGATAACATATGATGATAAATGCAAAATGAAAGGGAGTTGGTAGAAAACAGTTGAAAGAATGTAGGTTTCAGAGCCAAACTGATAGGTTTTGATTCCTGACATTTTACTTTAAAATGCTGCAATCTGAGTCAAGTTATTAAACCTGTAAGATTATTGTTCATCAAAACAATACCTTTGAGAGTTGTTATAAATGCCAAATATCTGAAGCTTTCTGTATAGTAAATAGAACATACAAACACAAATCCCTCACTTTGGAAGACAGTCATGTGAGCATTCTTGGCTGAGATGAGTCTAGCAAGAGAGTACAGCGGTGTTAAAAAAGTATACTTATTTTAAGAGATGTTATCTAGGCATTACTTTTCTAATTTGAATTAAATTGCAGTAGCAACGTGTAGTATGATGTTCACTCAACCCTGCTTCTGTCATTTTCTTTGACTGTCCTGTCTGTGGTATGGTGACAAAAGAATTCATTTTCTTAGCACCATCTTTTGAGCAAAAGTTGTACTTAAAATTTGTATTCATTTTTGGCACCCTTTTATATGTATTACTTACAAATACAGGCAAAGAAAGAATAAACTTAAATTACAATAACCATAACTATAATACTATTTGTAACAGTAAACAAAATAATATAACCTTCTCATATTCAAACTAAAGTATCTAAATGAAAGCAAGTTTACTCTTTCATGTGTGAATATCAATTAAAATGTATAAAAGACTATTTTGGTGCCACTTTTTAAAAGACAGGAAATAAGAAGAGTACCGTAATAAATACCCTGCTGGTTTTTTGGAGGCTAAGAACATTTAAAAATCTTACAGTTTAAGTCAGTGGAAGCACTGTTACAAACCCTCATGCTCTGTGATGTTTCTGTAACAGCTGACATTATTAATAATTACTAAAAAGTATTTTTCACATTTTGATGTTTCCCTCAATTTCCCTTACAAAAATTAAAACCCTTTATCATCCCAACTAGCTGTATTATCTCTTTCTCTAGCTAGCTTAAGAAACATTGATTGAGGGAAAAAAAAATCCCACAAAAGCCAGTTGAAAAAAATCAGCATTACTATAGGGTTGTAGTCTATAACTTCAAGCAGGTTCTTGGTTAAGGCCATCAAATCTGGTCTGGGCCTCTATTGGACTTCCTTTTGCAATTCCAGCTGAAGACTTATCAAAAGGTCTCTAAGTCCCATTAAGATGCTCACACCTCTCTTTCTTTCTTTTTTTTTTTTTTTTTTGAGTTAGAGTCTCACTCTGTCGCCCAGACTGGAGTGCAGTGGCCCGCTCCCGGGCCACCGCAGCCTCGACCTGCTGGGCTCCGGCGATCCTTCCGCCTCAGCC
>NW_007246860.1:224362-257371 GCF_000164805.1 Carlito syrichta
CACTCACCTCAGCCTCCCAAAGGCGCAGGATGACAGGCTGAGCCACCGAGCCCGGCTCTCTCTTTCATTTTTAACAGATGCCTTTAAATCTTGCTTCAGATGAAAATGTGAATTTCCTGCTATAGAGGATGACAAGAATCCCATCAACATTTTTTCCTTCCGCCTGCAAATATATATATATCTTGATTTTAAAATATTTTTTCCTCTTATTTCAATTAACTAAGTGGATTTTTTTGTGTGTTCTGTGCTCTGGATACACCACTTCAGAAACCTGAATTCCCTATTTTTCAAAGTTTTCTTTTCTACTGACTCTTGATGATATAAACACCCCTAAGTACCTTTGCCATTAGCATTGGCAACAACAACGACACCAAACGCAGCTAATACCATTATATAATTAATAATGAAGTGAAATGAGAGAGGAGTCTACAATCACTGTTGACCCTTTTTTCCCCACCGTTTGTTAGTTTTTTTCCATCACCATAACCTGGAGGCTTTTCTCACCCACCAATGAAACGACTCTGGTTGAAGCTATACTTGGCCCACTAATGGCAAATTACAATGGACAGTTTTAAGTTATTGTCAGACTTGACTCCTCTATGGTAGTGATAGAGGTAACCATTTTCAATAGATTGCCTTGCCTGGCCCAGTGTTTCCCTTGTGTTGTCTTCCTCTGCTTGACGTTTAAAAACCAGTGCCCGGCAGGCTTTTGTTCTTGGTCCTCTTCTCAAAGTGGTTTGAGAAAACATATTACGTTCACATGGTATCCAATTCTGTATTACCTAGTTGAGTCATGCTCTTCAATGTCATTGTCTGAAAATTTTCATTTAGCTTTTCTGCAATCACACTAAATTCTATGAGTTCTAAATACACCTTATTAAATTAGTACCAAAATTTGAATCTTGCTATCCTGTCCCATTAATTTGACCCATTATTTCAGTAAATGACACCAGTCAAATGCTCAAGGTTGAGTGCTCAAGTTGTTTTATCACTTCTCAGATTCAATTCCTCCCTTTAAGTCCTTTCTATTTATACTTTAAACGATTCTGACTTTCTCTATTTCTTCTGCTCATTCCTACTTTGGCATTCACCATAATTTTCTAGGAGCTCCAGCTGGTTTGCAAAGGATCTTCTGCTTCCATCTGAACACCTTTCCCCTACACTTCCCCCAAGGGTCTCATTCAGCTTCTTGTCCAAGTGCTCTTCTCCGAATAGTCACACAATTTTGGGGAATCTATCAAGGAAGAGTGAGCACAACAGAATAAACATGCTTTTCCTGTCACTTGCATGGCTTTCTTTCAGCTCTCATGGCCCCATTCATGGGACTCCACCTCAGGTTTCTGTTTGCAAAGTCTGCTGCACAGCAAGCTCACTCTTAAAATTAGTGTGCTGCCCCTTGCCTGTCTCTCATGGAGAGGTAAGTGGCGTAGAGATGAGGAGAAACTAGCACAAGACAGTGATGACCAGGCCAGGTTCGGTGGCTCAGTCTGTCATCCCAGCACTTTGGGAGGCCAAGGCGAGTAGATTGCCTGAGCCTGTGGATTTGAGAACTGCCTGGGTAACTTGGCGAGACCTCGTCTCTACAATAAATGAGAAAAAATTAGCAGGGCGTGGTAGCACTCACCTGTAGTTCTGGCTACCTGGAAGGCTGAGGCGGAAGGATCGTTGGAGCCCAGAAAGTCTGGGGTGGCTGTGAGCCTACGTGCCACTGCACTCCAGTCTGGGCAACAGAGTAAGACTTCAACTCAAGAGAAAAGAGAGAGAGAGAGAGAGTAGATAAGATGAGGGTAATGCACTCTCAAGCTATGCCCAGTCATCCCCTAAACATGTCGACGCATGTAGCCTAGGAAATTTCTTGGCATCTAACTCTCTACACTAGGATTACATGTTGACAAGAGTTTAGGCCTCCATCTTAAATTTAGCTAGCCTGAAGTCATATCCTTGAATTTTATCTGTAGCATAGATACTCTCAGCCCTATCCCCACTAGTATACAGAACCAGGTGCCCCATGGCATACTCCATTGTCCTCTCTCTGAGCCCATTGAGCTTTCTTCAAGATCCAATTATTGCTACAATAAAGGGAAGGGGAGGCAAACACAGGATACCAGCCACTGAATTGCATCAACACACAATCTTCCAATAATTGTAGAACTTTCCAAGCAACTTCCCGTCCTCCCACATACATCTGATTTCAAACATCTTCACTCCTTTCTATTGCTTTATGATTAAAAGGGTATTGTCTTTAAAAAGCATACAAACTGTTTCATTGTTTCCCTAAGTGTTTAGTGTCATCATTTTATATTTTCTAGAACACAATGCAAAGAAAGATGAACTCCATTTTATTAATCACTGTATCTCTATCACATGAGATGACACCAGGTAATTTTAGATTTCCAATAAATGTCCTTGAATTAATAAATTGTTAAGACCTCAGACATAGAGTTTGTTATAATGATCTGAATTGTCCTCTTTTGCTTCCAGGAAATCATCATAACACAACAAAGAGGATGAAAAATTAAATTATACAATCCCGAGTACTGCTGACTTTTGAAAAATAGCATTCTTTCATAAACAACTTAGTGACAGAAAAAAATATAGAAAACAGTTGTATTTAAGAATTCGGAAACAGACAGTGCACACCTGTTATCTCATAAACCTCAAAAGAAAGGAAATGCATGAGCTTAGCACCAACAGCATGCTGGCTTTCTGCCTAGCAGCATTTTCCAAGCTTTGCACAGGAAAAATGGAGCTCAAGGGAAAGGGGAAAAAATATTATATTTTTCTGCGGCTAAAATGGCAGGACTTTTCAAAGCATGAAACATAAAGAATGGAGGTACTTAGAAAAGAACCAGAAATATGTGCAGCTTCATTTCACACTTCATGTACATAGATTAAGTTACAGGAAACTTGCTTTTTACTTCTGGCTTTGTTTTATACTTTCCTTCAGGAAAAATAAATTTAACAAGAAAACACAAACATTAAAAGTATTCAATAAATCCATTAAAGTATAGCCTATAAATGCAAGTAAAGAGAAATATACAAAATGAGAAAATAGTTAATGAGTCCCAAAGAGGGATGGAAAAATAGTAATAACAAATCACAATAGCTGCAACAAAATTAAATGGAAACTCAATGTCTGAAAAATGTAACATCTGAATTTTAATAACAAACATCCAAGCAGAAACATAGAAAGACGAAAATAAATTTAAAAGAATCTCAATCTGAGAAATAATATCAAATGGTCTAACAAACACATAATTGGAGTCCTAGAAAGACAGAAAAGAGATTGAGAATTTTTGGCAAAACAAAGTATTTCAATTAAAAGCCTAAAATTTTACATATTTGATGAAACCTATAAATCATCCTAACTAAGAATCTGAAGAAACCCAAAACAGAATCAGCACAAAGAAAACAATACTTGAGCATATTATAGCCAATTGCTGAAAAACAGATATACATTATTTTTAAATGTAAAGAGACAGACAAAAAAGATACATTGCAGATGGAGGAAAGTTGTAAGAATAACTGTTAGCTTCTAATTAAAATTAACACAAACTCTAACTAAATTGAATAAGATCCTCACACTGTTGGAGAAAAAAAAATCGGTCAATCTACTATTCCTTATTCAATAAAAATAAATTTCAAATATGAAGGCTCAATAAAAACACTCCCAGATAAAAAAAAAGTGAGGGAATTCATCACTATTAATATAGCTCAGCAAAAAATGTAATAAAAAGTTCCCTAGGGAAATGAAACCAGAAAAAAGCTAGAAAACACAGACAACATAAAGAAATCAACATTTCAGAAATAGCAAACATAAAAGACTCATTTTCTTTGTTTGTTAATTTGTATAAAATAGACTCATTTGCAGAAAAATGCAATTGATATACTTTTTCCTATTATTTTCTCTATGTGCAACTAAAACCCTGAATATGATTTATAAAACAAACATTAAAAGTCTCTGAAAGGTGGAAAGGATAGAAAAACTAGGGATCTTAAGACCTGATGAGTGACACGATAGTGATTTCTCTAAATTTTCGTTTTGTATTATAGATGCAAGTCTAGGAAATGAGTAAGCAGGAGACTTGAGAAGACCAAAAGGAGCAGAAAAGTGTTCAACAAAAGCCTGTTCTCTGCAGCCAAAAGTCTGGTGAAAGGGCCAACTACCAAGACAAAATGTTTAGATAATAATCACTCCAGATAAACAAAACAACACTGAGAAAAAATCCTGTGATTTCCACTTTTGTGAGGGTGTAACAAGGCGAACCAGTACCTCCACTGGGGTGACGCCAGACAACACCAAGTAGAGATCTAGACCTTCCCTTCCCGCCACCCAGTAATGAACTTCTCACTTCAGAAGGGTACTCTGAGACCACTTGTGAAGCCACAACTCTTGCTTCCACTCAGCAGTAACAAGAAGGCCCCCAACATACCCAAGGGTTCATGATGGCTCAATGGTGAACCTAGATTTCACCTAGAACCAGCTAAAACAGATATAATACTATTTTATAGAATAATACAAAACATCCAGCCTTCAATAAATAAATAATGCCTCAAATCAAGAACTAGGATGATATCAAACTAAAAAAATACAATAAATAGATAAGGTACCTGCATAATCAACATTTGTATACCTCACCCTGAGTTGTACCCCAAATCTTTATAATAAAAAAGGACAAAAACATTAAAATTATCTATCAAGGAGTTTAAAGAAGTCATAATAAAAATGCTTCAGTGAGCAATTGCAGACACGCTTGAAACAAATGAAAAATTTTTTAAAAGCCTCAGCAAACAAAAGTGTCAGCAGAAAAACCTGATACAAAAAGGACAAAGTGAAAAGTTTAGAACTGAAATCATAAAAAATTGTTTAAAAATTAATTGATAGGCTTAAAAGTGCTATAGGGGAAACAAAGGGGAAAATAGGTGAACTGAAGAAAGAATAATAAAATTTACCTAATCCTAACAACAGAAAGAAGTGGACTGGAAAAATTGAGCAGAGGCTTGAGACCTGTGGGACTATAACAAAACATCATTCAAGTGAGGATAGGAGGAGTGGGAGCTGAAAAAAAAATAATGCATAAAAACTTAAATTTTTTCAAGAGACCTGAACCTGCAGACTTAAAAATCCGAGCAAACAGTGCCTACTTAAGTCTGAAGCTGATCTAGTACCACCAAGAACATACTTCTCTAACCTCCTCCAACTTCATTAGGTGAGCAGATACTGAGTAACACTTGAGAACAGACTACCAATGGATGGAAGTCAATGATGTGGAAAAAGAACCTCTCTGAAGTATACATATGATATTTTGCAATGACCCTCAACCTAAGTACAAGTAATGGAAAAAATTGGAGACTATGGTGTTATGGAAATATGTATAGTAACAAAACTCAACCCAGCTCAGATCCTGACTAAAATGTTTTAATCTCTCACAATAATTGGAATACAAAAAAGAGACATGTGGCTATTTGCAGGTGTAATTTGTATTTATCTCATTTTTATTGTCTTAGAAAAGGTGTTTGACACACATCAATAAAAGATAAGGCAATCGATAGACATAGACTCAGCTATGGATCAGATATTGGAACCCTCAAATAAGTATTTTAAACTAATTGCAAGTAATATGTGAAAGAGTCTAGAACAAAAGTAGGACAACATAAAATGACAGACGGGAATTTCAAGCGGGGGTATGGAAACTATGAAAAAATAAATAAAACGAAATATCAGACACAAGCAAGCAAACTAACACAACAATTAAAAAATACTTTACATGAATTCATTAGTAGATTGATAAATTGCCCAGATTAGAAGAACCACAACAAAAAAGGGAGAGGAAAAGAAATAAAGCATGTAAGAGCTATGAAAAAAATTCCAAACAATAATAAAAATGCAAGTGGAATACAAGGAATAAAAAGATATTTTAGGACTGAAAAAATATTCAGAAAAAAATTCACAGATCCACAAAAGTCTGAGAGCATCAAGCAGGTTGGATACCTCTCTCTCTCTCTCTCAAACACACACACACACACACACACACACACACACACACACACACACACACACACTTATTTACATTATATTTAAACTATCAAACACAAAATATTTTTTAAAATTAAGATTCCCAGAGAAGTGAAAAAACATATTACCAACAGAAGGAAAACCAACATAAAAATTACACATTGTCAGAGACTTACGAATCAGAAAACAACAATGTGGTATCTTTAAGGTGATGAGAGAAAAAAAAAAAAAAATCCCACTTCAATCTAGAATTACATACCAATGAAAGCATTTTTAGAAAAATAAAAAAGAATGTTTTCAGGCCATCAAAAATTGAGAAATGTATTACCATGATATTTTTAAATATAAAAAAATGTTAAAAAGTAGTTTTTAGAATAGAGAGTGTGATATCAGAAAACTGCTTGATTCTACATAAGGAAATAACTTGTTCTGGAAATGAAAAATGAAATAAATATATTCTTATAGATTTAAATAGTTCTAAAAAGTAACTTTAAGCAAAGTAGTTGCAAAGTATTTTATGTTTATTTTAAAATAATGAACAAAATATGAGATGGTAATTTAAGTTCATTTTTGAAAGACTCTTATACTAAAGGCATAGATCTCATACACATTACAAATTTGGTTCCAGACCACCAGAAAAAGAGAATATTGCAATAAGGTGAGTGTCACAGACTTGGTTTCTCAGTGCAGACAGTTATTTTTACATTATACTGTAGTCTATTAAGTGTGTAATATTATTATTTCTTTTTTTTAAGTGGAGTCTTACTTCGTTGCCCAGGCTGGAGTGTCATTGTACACTCACAGTCACCCCAGCATCAACCTGCTGGAGTCTGGTGGTCCTTCTGCCTCAGCCTTTCAAATAGTTGGAACTACAGTAACACACTACCATGCCCAGCTAATTTTTGATTTTATTGTAGAGACAAGATCTCATCAACGTGCCCGGGTTGGTCTTGAACCTGTAGGCTCAGGCAATCCACTCATCTCAGCCTCCAAAAGTGCTGGGATTAGCCATCAAGCATGGTCAATATTATTATTTCTAAAACAGCATGTGCATACCTTAATTAAAAATACTTTATTACTAGAAAATGCTAACAATCGGTTGAGCCTTCAGCAAGTTGTAAGTTTTTTGCTGGTGGAAGGTGTGGCCTTGATGTTAATGGCTGCTGACTGGACAGAGTGGTGTTTAGTGAAGGACGAGTGACTAAAAATTTCTGGGGGGAAAAAAACAGCAATTAAGCTTGACACACTGATTGACTCTTCAAAAAAGATTTCACTGTTGCATAAGATGATGTTTGGAGGCACTTCACTCACAGTAGAACTTCTCTCAAAATTGGAGCCAATCCTCTCAAACTCTGTTACTTTACAAATAGCATTCATGTAATATTATACTATTTGCTGTCATTTAACAGTGTTCAAAACATCTTCACCAGTAGAAGATTCCATTTAAAGAAACCATTTTCTTCATGTATCTGTAAGAAGCAACTCCTCATCCATCCAAGTTTGATTGTAAGATCGCAGCAATTCTTTCATATCTTCAGGCTCATCTTCTAATTCTAGTTATCTTGCTATTTTTACCACATCTGCAGTTATTTCCATCACTAAAATATTGAACCCCACAAAATCACCCATGAGAGTTTCAACCAAAACCCCAAACTTCCTGTCAATATTCTATATATTTTAACCTTTATCATGAATCATATATTCTTTTTTAAGTTTTTATTTTAAAGATGTGGGGGTACAATTCAAGGTTTGGTATACAAATGTTCATTATGCAGGTACCCTTGTTGATGAGGTGTGTCCCTGCCTCCCCTGACCATTTCCCATTACTGCCACTTCCCCTCCTCCCCCAGCAGTTTCTCACTACTGCCAATCCCTTTCTTATAGTATTATGATTATTGTTTGAGTTCTGCTTGTGAGTGAGAACGTGTGGTACTCAGTTGTTTGTTTGTGATAGATCATTCAGTGTTATAGACTCTAAGTCCATCCGAGTTGCTGCAAGTTTCATGATTTTGTCCTTCTTTCTGGCTGTATAATATCCTATCGTGTCTATGTACCACATTTTTTTGTATCCTGTCCTCTTTCGATGGGCAACACGGTTGGTTCCATCTTCTTGTTCTTGTGAATAATGCTGCAATAAACATGCATGTGCAGGTATCTGCCCATGCATAAATGTTCTTAATGGCATCTAGTATGGTGAATCCTTTCCAGGAGGTTTTTGATTTACTATGCCCAGTTTCCGTGGAGGAATTATTAGCATCTATGGCAACTCTAGGCTTATAACATGTATTTTTAAATAATAAGACTTTAAAGTAAAAATTACTCCTTGGTCGATGGACTGCAGAATGAATGTTGTGTTAGTCGGCATGAAAAACATTTATCTCCTTGCACATCTTTATCAGAGCTCTTGGACAACTCTTGGGTCACTAATCAGTCACTGCATTGTCAATGACTAGTAATATTTTGAAAGAAATCTTTTCTTTTCCCCGTGAACAGTAGGTCTCAACAGTGGACTGAAAATATTCAGTAAACCATGCTGTAAACAGATGTTCTGTCATTCAATTCAACTTTGTTGTTTTATTTATAGAGCACAGGTAGAGTAGAACATCATAATTCTTAAGGGTCCTAGGATTTTCAGAATGGTAAATGAGTGTTGGTTTCAAGTTAATGTCACCAGCATCATTAACTCTTAACATACTAGTTAGCCTATCCTTTGAAGCTTTGAATATCTGGATATTGACTTCTCTCTAGCTGTGAAAATCCTAGATTATCTCCTTATCTACATTAAAAATCTGTTGTTTCATGTAGCCACCATCATTAATTATCTTAGCTACATCTTCTGGTTAAATTGCTACATCTTCCATGGCAACACTTGCTGCTTCACCTTGCACTTGTATGTTATGAAGATGGCTCCTTTCTTTGAACCTCATGCACCAAACTGCTGACTTCAAACTTCCCTTCTTTAGCGTCTTCTCCTCTCCCAGCCTTCTTATATTTGAGAAGAGTTAGAGTCTTGCTCTTGACTAGACTTTAGCTTAAGGGACTTTTGCAGCTCACGTGACCTATTCCAAACACTCAGTCTTCTCCATATCAGCGACAAGGTTATTTTGGTTTCTCATCATGCATAGGCTCACTGCAGTAGTATTTTTAACTTGCTTTGAGAACTTTTCCTTTGAGTTCATACTTGGCTAACCTTTTGGCATGAGTCCTACCTTATGGCCCGTTACAGTTTTCAACATGCCTTTGTCACTAAGCTAAAAAAAAAGTTTCTATCTTTTGATTTAAACTAAGAGATGTGTGACTCTCCCTTTCACATGAACACTCAGAGGCCACTGTAGGATTATTAATTTGCCTAATTTCAATACTGTTGTATCTCAAGGTACAGGGAGGCTCAGGAGAATAATAGATGAGAAAAATGGCTGATGATGGAGAAATCAGAACATACACAACATTTATTGAGTAAGTTGACAGTCCTACACAGGTATGGTTCATGATGTCTCAAAGCACTTGCAATAGTAACATTGAAGATCATAGATCATCTTAACAGATGTCATAATAATAATGAAAAAGTTCAAAATATTGCAAGAATTACCAAAATGTGACACAGAGGCACGAAGTGAGCAAAATATGTTGGAAAAGTATTGCCCATAAATTTAATTGCTTACATAGGATTGTCACAAAACTTTAATTTAAAATAAAATAGAGATGGGCTCGGTGGCTCAGCCTGCCATCCCACGCCTTTGGGAGGCTGAGGTGAGCGGATTGCCTGAACCCGCGGGTTCGAGACCCGCCTGGGCAGCGAGACCTCATCTCTACAATAAATCAAAAAAAAAAAACAAAAAGAAAAATCAACCGGGCGTGGTAGCGCGTGCCTGTATTTCCAGCTACTTGGAAGGCTGAGGCGGAAGGATAGCCAGAGCCCAGCAGGTCGAGGCTGCGGTGGCCGGGAGCGGCCACTGCACTCCAGTCTGGGCGACAGAGTGAGACTCCCACTCAAAAAAAAATAAAAATAAATAAAATAAAATAGAATGTTCGTGAAGCTCAGTGAAGCAGAGCCCAATAAACCGAGGTATGCGTGTACACGTTCAGTGGTATGGTGTTGCTTGAAGGCAGACTGTTCTTAATTAAAGATGTGTTAGCAGGCAGGACTGGAGTCAGAAGTACCAGGAGAACACGGATAAGCTTCACATCCACATCGTGACTCATAACTAATTGAACATGAGGGGGGACACCAGCCTCATCCCCCCTCTTATGTAACAAGAAACGAGTCGAGTATTAGTTGTATTAGTTGTGTTCTTGCACTGGTGTCTGTGCCTCTGAAGAAGCAGCCACCTCCCCACCTTTATACCTGCTCTTTGGCAATCATTGCCCTTTACTATTGAGGTCAGCCTGGGATGGTTGATGGGACAGTTGACAGCAAAGCAGGACAGGCAGACCTTGCTACTGGGTTCTCTAGTTGGGGTAAGCCACTCCTCTGGAGTTAAGCTCGCTGTGGTGTGTGCAGAACATTTATGCCGTAAAATAACAAAAGTGTGGGGACAATGTGGACTCTGCTACTTCTCCACCTGTTTTTTTTTTCTCCACTCAAGACTTTCCTTATATCTGAATGTGAGTTTGTACATAATGTGGTGTACCATTTGTTCATGGAGTTACAGCATTTAACTGGACCACTCTAGGGTTTGGGAGATTTTCCACCTGGGAACAATGGTAGTTTCACAAATAAGCCAGATGAACACGGGCCCAGTGTGGACAGTGTGAGTGGACAGTGTGGCAACAGTGTCCATCAGCCCAGTGTTCTCTAGGGTAACTTCTAAGGAGTTTTGGGTTGAGAACAGCCAGGGGATCCAATATTACAGAATGTACAAGATATTGGAGATGCCTGTTTCTGGCTCCAGAAAGAGTGAAACAATAGCTAGAGACTCACGAAGACTAAATCCCCAAAGTCATCAGATTATGTAAAGGACCCAAGGATATGCCACAAAAGGAAAATCCAGGTGATTATGCTTCTAGCAGCCAGAAATGAGGAGGACAGTTTCTTTGGGGGTACGCTAATACATATATGCATTATTTCCGAAGACTGGGAAACTGGTAAAATGGCAAAGAAAATCGGCACTAGCTGGGATGCAATGGTTGCTCTAAATAACAACAGAGCAGAGGAGCCAAACACTGCAATTTTTACTGGACCTCAGAGCATCAAGGAGATGGGAAAAACAGCAACACCAACTTGATCTGGGATCCCCTCCCAGATAAAAATTACAGATATCCTTGAATTTGCATAACAGTGGAGTTGGCATGTTTACTATTTGGGAGTGTGTGCATTTTTTTCATCCTATTCTTTTTGCCTTGATAAGAATTCTTTGAGTACTTGGGTGCTGTATCAGTTGTCTATTCCCGCATAAAAATTAGCACAAACATAGAAACTAAAAACAGTCCCTAGTTCTGTAATTCAGAAGTCCAGATGCACCCTGATAGGGTTCTCTGCTTAGCAACACATAAGACTAAAATCAACAGGTTATGTGCTTATTTGGAGTTCTAAATCCTCTTCCAACTTCTCTGTGACTGTTTGCAGAATTCAGTTATTTGGAAGCATAGGACAAAAGTCTTCATTCTCTTCTTCATGTCAGCCAAAGACTGCTCCTAGTGCATGGAGAGCACTCTCAGCCCCTCCAACTTCCAAGTGAATAAGGAATCCCCCTTGTTTGGGATTTTGCTTATGCTTCAAATCTCTGTCTTCCTCTATTACCACCAGTTACAAAAAGCTTCTCGCTTTGTAAAAGCTCATGTGATTATGTCAGGACCACCAAGATAATGTCACTGTCTTAAGGTCAACTTTTTTGAGACCGCGATTCCCACAGAATTGCTACCTAGATTTGTATTTGAGTGAACAACTTAGAGAATGTGCTGATACGGGAGGTTTGGAAAGTTTTGATGACTATCTCACAATTCTTTCCATCACAGATGCATGAACAAGCTGAGTAGCCCGGTAATTCTTTGGATTCCACAAAAGTCAAATAATTCATGGCCAAGAATTGTCTATATCTGGGAAGGCTGCCCAGATTGTACAATTGAAACAATAATTCAGAGTATTAAAAAAAATTCTAGGTCTTCTCAGAGTACAGCAAGTTCAGACAGGTGTGTTACCCAATGTCATCTTTAAATTGAACTTCCCTGACTCCCTAGTGAAAATCATTTGTGCTTGGAACTTCACTGTGCTATAGAGGCTTAGATCAGAAAGTTGTGCTGATGTTCCCTTTCCCCTGATGTCTTTATAGGCACTGGATGTGCTGCCACTCCTGGCACTTAGTATGGAGGTTTAGAGCTGTATTTCTTATATGCCTCTGGAAAGAAAATCAAAAATCAATTTGCCTTTATTACGGAGCATTAATGAGTTAGATAAACTCTAGTAAAAATGTACATTTTTTGGTGGATGTACAATCTGCACAAAGATGACTTTTTGATAATTAACCCTGTTGAGAAAACTGCTTACAACATTTTACTGAACACCATATCAACACAACTGACAACACATAAATGGACTTTGATGGAGCACATGATCTATGACCCTACCATTCCACTGCTCACCTTGGGAGCTATCTGGACTATCGCTGAAGAGCATTAAAGGCAAACTATCAAGAGCTGAAAAGGAGCACCAACACTTGATTAGTCCCCTTGGGTATTGAAGACAGCACATCTTACTCCCAGAACTGTTATAAGGCCTCTATAACTACTCAATAGACACATGGTCAAATTTAAGTGGAAGTCCCTTTAGATCATGAAGTCTTAAAAAAGGTACACACAATAAGTTAAGTTCAGACCTAGAATCTATATCCTTTAGATCCCATATAACTAAAATGAAATGAAAAGTTTTCCAAGACTTCACCAATTTTCAGCATCTTCTGGGCTTTTATACTTTTGAGAACTACTTTCCACTACGGATCAGTGGCTTCAGATATTTTGCAACTGGCCCATGATGGAAATGGAAAAACAAATTATGACCTTTCAATCAGGGGGTATAAAGCAAGGAGAATTAAAGAAAGAACCTAATGCTTTTCTCTTTATAAGAATAAGATATTCCACTTATTTTGTGTGTCTGTTGTGTTCTCTGAAAATAGATGGTCAGACCATACTATTGAGATCAAAGATACCAAGGTAAACATAAACCTAGTCATCGGTTTTGCCTCAGGTTGTTTGACAATAGAGACCCCTGAGTCTCCATGAGACATACTATTCCTGAGAAGAGGTGTATGAAGGTGAATAATTCTCTCTGTGTGCTGCTTATCCTCTCACATATTTATTGACTGCTATTTTTCTCTCCAACTCGTTTGGACAATGACTCATAAAGATCATTTCTTACAAAGTTGAGTGTGTCAATGGCTATTTGTTACAGATTTGTGGACATATTAATGTCTCAGTGCCAGACAGCACTGGGGAAATGATCACTCTCAGACAGTGCTGAGATTCCCATCACTACCTAGCAGCAATCAGAAGTAACAAGATGCTTATAGTTAATAAGTGTCAACAGCCAAGATCTAGAGAATGAACTCATCAGAGTCAGGTCTGGGTAGGCCTGGAAGCTCACCTTCTTCTCTCTTTTGATAGCTTTCACTGAAAACTGGCTTTGCTGGACTAAGTGAACTTGGGGAGAGATAGGAAGGCATGCCCTAATGGCCAAATACCAGCAATCCAAAGCTGTTCCCAGGTATTTTAGCAGACTTTGGCTTTCTTTATTTGTTATTTTAAAGGTGTGGGGTACAATTCAGGGTTAGATATACAAATGTAATTGTACAGGTAAAGTTCGGGCCTCACTTTGGTTCCCACATCACCTGGTTTGAGATCAGGTACCTCTTATTATTAGGTATGATCCCCCCCAGGCAGTTTCCCATTACTGCCAACCCCCTTCTTATAGTATTATGATAATTGTTCAGGGCCCACTCATGAGTGAAAACATGTGGTGCTCAGTTCTTTGTTTCTGTGATAGATCACTGAATATGATAGGCTCTAAATCCATCCAAGTTGCTGTGAAGTTCATAATTTTGTCCTTCCTTATGGCTGTGTGATATTCCACTGTATATATGTACCACATTTAAAAAATCTAGTCCACTTTCAATGCGCAGCAGTTGGCTCCATGTTTTTTCTATTGTGAACAATGCTGCAAAAAACATGCATGTTCAAGTATCTTCTTCAAAGAGTGATTTGAATTCCTCTGGAATCTTTTAGGAATTGCCACGCTGTTTTCTACAAAGACTGTACTAGTTTGCACTCCCACCAACAGTGTAGAAGTGTTCCCTTTTCACCACATCCTCCTCTCCAGCATCTGTTGTGTTTTTGAGTTATTGATGACAGCCATCCTGGCTGGAGTTAGGTGGTATCTCCGTGTGGTTTTAATTTAGGAAACAAGGTATACCTCGCTCTTCTTCAGTTAGTCTCTGAATAGGTACGATGGCTCAGGAGCAGGACTCATTCTAACTCTTGGTGCGGCACCTGCCTGGTGAGAGCACCATCTGCTATAACTTTGTCCATAATCCATGCAGGACATCTGTGCCTGCTCTACCCTGTGGAACAGCAGGTGCTGCTGAGTCTGAGTGCTATATTATTCTCTGCTTGACATCTTTCCCTTAGGAAGCCCCAGGGCACCTCTAACCTGTGGGTGCTGGTGATTTGTGTCTGTGAGTCTCCTGCAGCACACAAGAAGAGACAACTCAAGTCATAACAAAGAAAAATGGACAGCCTTAAATGCCTATATAAGTAGCCAAAAAGGAAAAAGCAACGAACTAAACTTTTAATTAAATAATTTAGAAAGCCTAATGATACAGATCAGAAGATAACACATAAAATTTAAATAAATAAATAAAAATTAAATAATAACTTAGGACAAAAACATAAAAGCATGCATAAACTACCAAAAAGTGACATGAGGAAAAGAAAGCACAAATAAGCAATATACTAAAGCATATGAAGAAACAACCACTCAAAAGGAGTAATCAAAAGAAGAAAATATTCAGATTATTTTCATTTTACCTTTAAAGGATAGAAAGAATATAGTTGAACATAGTTAATACCAGATAATATAAATATCCATGTAGGCAGATTTCCATGGTCAAAATAGAAAAAGTTATAAAAGAACACCCTGTCCAGATGGGTTTAGAGTGCAATTCTACCAAATCTTTATTTAAAAAGAAGTAATTTTAATGTAAGTTAAACTCTTCCCAAACATATGTGTCCAACGTCTTAATATGAAATAAGCATAATATGGCAAAATTTGACAAATATTATCCTATAAAATATTGTAAACAAAGTTTACATTTGAATACCAGTCAAGTACTTTAATAAAAATGTTTAGCACTTGGAATCTGCAGAATATTGATTGAAAGAACAAGACATTAATTTTTAGGAGATTTGGTCACAGATATGGAGGATGATTCAATATAAGGGAAACTATTGATATAGTTTATCGTGTTAACAACCGGTTTCCTCTGAAATCCATTCAATTAGGTGTTCGCCATCACCGTTTCTCTGAAATAGCACTCCCCAATGGCTCCAATGCTCCACAGTACTATGCCCAGTGGTTCTCAGTTCTCTCTTTCTTAACCTCTTAGTTTATTTTCACACATCTGTTTTCTCTTGCTTTTGAGTATTTTCTTCACTTGACTTTCAGAACGTGGCGATCTCCGCATTCTCTCCTCCTACTTCTGGATGTTTCTCCTCAGTGGCCTTTCCCGGTCCCTTTCTGCCTCCCAGAGCCCCTGACGCCGGAGCTCTCCCCAGGCCCCAGTTGTCTGCAGCCACACGCCAACTCTCCGGCATCATGACATGTCACAGCTTGGGATCGTATCCACACACCACAGGTCTCAGGCCCAGACCTGACAGCTGGAAGGCAGAGCTGCTCGTCAACATCTCCCTCCTCCTAGATGCAAAGGATCTCAAGTTTGGCATGTCTGCAGCTATGCTCTTGATTTTCAACTCTCTTCGAATCTTGATTGTGTTATCTTCTCCACTTCAGCGTTAGTGAAATCACAACTCACATGCATTTCATGAGCAATTATATATATTACTATAATATAGTATATATGACATATAATATATAGTGAAATTATGATCATTTTATATATATTATATATACTTATATATATATATTACACCTTACCACTACATGCAGGGCTAGCTAAAACTCTGTCCCCAACCACTTCTCACCCCGATGATTGCAATAGCTCCTTCGATTGCCTCTCTGCTTTGCCCCTGCTTCCTTTCATCTATTCTCCACACTCTCATAATCTCATTTCGACCTGGTCTTTTCATAAGGCAAGTCCGATCATCTCATGTTTCTCCTAAAAACTCATTCCCCATCTCACTCAGTAAAGCGCCAGGTTCCCACACAGCACTGCCACGGTCTCATACCTAAGCAGGTGCCTGGCTTTATTTCCTGTTCTTCTCCTCTGGCTCTTTCTGCTTCAGTCATGCAGCATGTCACATTTTAAAGAGGATGTTCCAGGCAAGCCCAAGGTCCAGAGTGTTGTGCTGTCTTCCCCTCTGAATTCTCACACTGCAAGTCTCACCTCCTCACTCCTTCAAGATTTTTGTTCAAAAGTCATTTTCTCCATGAAACATCCCATCCTTTTTAAAATGGGATCACTTTCCCCTTTGAAGTCCTACTCTCTTTCCATGCCTTATTTCCTTTTTGGCACCTGGGAGAACCCCTACATTGTGTTACTTCTACACGGGGGGCCTGTTTCTTCCACTAGAAGGTAAGCTCTCCTAAGTCAGAGTTTTGTGGACCTCTTGCACTGTTGGATTTCCGGTGCTCAAAGCAATGCTTGGCACATAGACACACACAGTCATCACATGATAACTGTTTGTTGATGGATTGAGTTAATAAATGAAAAGCAGCATCTCAAACCACAGAGCAACCTAGTGGCCTATACAATAAATGGCATTGGTGCAGCACCATACTCCTTTCAGGAGTAAAATAAAATTGGATCCATGTTATAACATGATCAGTTCCAAAGTAATCAAATATATAAATGTGAAAAACCACACAATCCTGTAACCATAAAAGGAAAGACTGACAAATTTGACCACCATATCTAAACTCTAACTGTAGAACAAATACTCTGCTAAGGAAAAGAAAAAGGCAAGCAACAAAATAGAAAAAAAAATTAAAATCAACAAAATAAAAAAAAAAGTTAATCTTCCTAATATGTGAAGCTATAAGTTCACATAAAAATGATCCACCCAGTAGAAATTATGGACAAAAGACATAAGCACACAGTTCATTGTAAAGGAGACACAGAAGGCTTTTAAATGTGAAAAGTCAAGTAAGTGAATTGCAAAATCAAATACATTGGGGCTCAGTAAAGACCTGGCTGTTTGCTAACAACTCTGCTGGCAAGGGTGTGGGAAACAGGCAGTCTCACAAAACGCAGGTAGGAATATATATTAGGACAACAACTATGAAGGAAAACTCAACAAAATCTATCAAAATTACCAATTCATATGTCCTTTTTCCCAGAAATTCCATTTCTGAGAATATATACTTAGACATAATAGTACCTGAACACAATTGTGTCTACTCAGTATAAAATGAATTCATTAAAGCATGATCTATAATAGCAAAGTATTGACAACTTTTTAAATGGACATTAGCAGAGAAGCATGCTAAATAAGTTAAATTAAAGTAGAAGAATGAGTCTCTGTATGTAATATGCAAACGTTTCCAAGCAGAGAAGGCAGTGGTAAAAGAAGGTTTATGATATGCAATTACTTTTGTTAAGAAAGCAGAATGGAAATATGGAATCTGTGGGGTTTTCTAACACATTAATAAAACTTTAGGAGTCGATTCGGAACATCAGAAAGGAGCTACCTGATTAGGAGGTGATGAAATTCGTTGATGGAACGATGGAGGAGGAAGGACGTTTCACTGTGCAACCCCCTTTTTAACTGTGTAACTCTTAACTGTTCAACGGCATGAATTCTCCTAGCAAAAACATGAATCTGTTTTAAAAATCCAATAAGAACTCTTGACAGAGCACAGCCCTGTTGTTATAATCCTATCAAGCCATGTGCCATTTCCTACCACTGGCTTCCAGGGCTTCGTGCTCTTTCACAGCTGTCCAAGGAAGGCTCAACGGGACGTGCCAGCACTGATGTCTCCAAATGAGACTGGCCAGGAGCTCTTACTAAAACATCACCAATTTGCCACTCATATTTAGAACAATAAGCAAAAGCATCATAAAAACTAAGACAGACCAAAAGCAAGATGCCAAAACTTTACAGGAATGCCCACTAACTCAATTGAAAAGTACATCTGGAATTTAGTTACAATCCCAAGAAAGCCAATAATCATCAATAAAAGATATTTTGAGCATTATGAAAATTAAAATGCAATACTCTAGAAGAACAAGGAGGGGTTCTATAGCCTTACTCAATAAACAAAATAACAGGTTAATATTTGTTGAAGGAATCGAGAGGACTGTTGGCATATAATAGGTGCTCAATTTTCTTGCAGTGTGACCACATATCTTTCTTATCACATATTCCTCTAGATAAAATTATAAGTGACCTCCCAGCTAGACTTCTTTCATCAAGGGAGATTATTACAAATATGGTAGTTTGTATTTTGACAAGACATATCATTTTTAGGTTGTTTAATTTCTATTATTTCAAAAAATTATGCCTTATAACATACTTCATTTGGCTTAGTCCCATACAATATTTGTACTATGTGCCATCAGTACCTTTAAGTAAACACTCACAAGAAAAAAGGAAAAGGAAACAGTTGGATACATAATGACCAATGTAGATTTGAGTAGGAAATTTCAAAAGAGAACAGTTACATTTTTTGAGTCTATTTCACTGAACTTGGAATATTTTAGAGCTAATTCTTTGAAAATGTCCCCAAAAGTTAAGTTTTTATCTGATGACTCTAAAATAATCCAAAAGAATAGGAATAAGTTTACATCTGTGCCATCAGATATTTTTAAATTAAGGTTAAAAGTGCCTGACGTTTCGTTGAATTTTAGAAACATCTTTGATTTGAAAATATTTCTAGACATTTAGCAAGTCCAAAATGTGACAAGATGTATCCTTTCCCAATTTAGATGTCTGATCTGACTAATAAGGCAGGGATTTTCATTTGAAAATATTTCCATTTGGAGTTTATTTTGGCTTAGTCTTACTTCAGGTCAAAGAAATGGCATAGAACTCTGATCTTGACATAACTTCCTCTTTCCTGCTGACTTGTACCTATACTTTGCTGTTTGCTCATTACTTGGGCAACTGTGGCAAGGAGAATACTCATTAGCTGCTATCCTTTTATGTGATTCATTTAAATTTCCTGATTCCTGAATCTTGATGTTGGATCAGCATCAAGAACCAAAGGTACAGTTTTTCTCTTTCTTTTTTACACTGTGAAAGACAACAGTGAGAAGAAATTGTCTTGAGATGGCATCCAACAAAAGTTTGAAAAAATAACAATACAGACATCAGATAGTAAGTACCTTGCTCTCTTGTTCAACATACATTGTATCTCCCCAGTAAAAGTTATGTCTCTCTCTCTCTCTCTCTCTCTCTCTCTCTCTCTCTCTCTCTCTGTGTGTGTGTGTGTGTGTGTGTGTGTGTGTGTGTGTGTGTGTAGGGAACCAATAAATCATGATGAGAATACCATCTGTAAGTAAGTAAAGCCACCATTTGGATAATCGTCCCAATTTGACAGCTCACCTGGAGCTGCATTATTTCAACCAATGTAATTTGTGCATAGTTCTACCCTACCTATGATTAGATGACTAGAAATGGCAGCTACTTTCTAAAGATAAATATAATAGGATTAGAAGAAGAAAGTGAGTGAGAAATGTTCACCACAGGACTGGGGATCGCTGATGAAGCCCTCAGCAGTCATTCCAATCCACGCAGGGATTTCCACAGAACAAAAGAAAAAGAGAAAGTACCTGAACGTAAATCTTCAGAACAGAAGACACAAATTGGAAGGTGAGATATACTAAGCAACACATTCACAAAGGAAATTATAGGGTTGCTGTAAGCGGCAGTAGCACACAAAACTAAGTGACCCTCACCACATTTCTCCTACCAGGGCTTTAGCATTTTCTCCAGCATTTTCTCTTTGACAGTGAGCTGATAGGTAGGAACACTTGATTCCAAGTTCATTGACAGACCTTCATTAAAACAGACATTCGAAACAACAGCCTGCAAGACAAATCCCCACATAATGCAAGGTAATGATAGTAATGGAAAGGGTCATTTATGCTGGCATTGAAAAAAATGTTACCTGTAGAACACACAAAAGATTCATTATCGAGTTATGCAGACTGCTGCAAAATCAAGAAATTGTAATATCAGTCATCAAGTATGACACTGGAATAGTTAACCACTTCATACCTCTGGAAGTGAGTGAAAAAAGACTTTCCTTTTTTTTCTCTCTGAAATGTGTATCTATTCCATTGTCAAAAGCATGTCTATGGTTATTAGCTTCTCACTGGAAGGCATACAGTTCAAAGATGAGACTATTCCTTATCGCACCAGAAATATTTAGCAGTGTGAATGAAGCAAGATGGATTTTTAGCTTTGAGTTTTCTGGCTTTTATTTGTTTTAGAGCAGTTCACTGATTGCATTTCCTAAAGTCGGGTATGCGTAGCCATGCCATTCTCTACTGAGCTACCTTCTGGCTGCCTATTTTATAATAGTCAGTTTAGTTAGTTCATAGCCTAGTGAGACAGCATGATCAGTAGTTCATAAATTGTATGTTCTTTGATGACCAACTGAGACACCCACTTTACCTTATAAATTTAGTAAAATACGATTTTTTTTCCAGACATGGAGTATTCAACTCCAGAAGTTTCCTTTGGGGGTGGAGGAAAAGGTCACTGAATTCAGACTGACAACTGACTCAAACCCTTGCTGTATCTTCCAATAAGTGTTGCATCTTTGTGTAAAGATCGTCTTTACTCTTCTCATATGTAAGTGTAAGTATCCTTAGCTTTCCTTCCATTGCTAGCTTCCTGTCACGTTATATGGAAATGCTACATGTCAGTCATGTGAGCTGTTTCATGAGGAGGGTGGTGGTGTAAGAAAGGGCAAAGGCACACAGGAGAAGGGATGTGTGATTGTGCTCGTAGACAGCCTTGCTTCTGGTTGCAACCCAGTGCTATCAGAACACCAAGACTCTCAGCAAGCGTGTTAGACTGTGTAATCACTGCTTCCCTCAACTACAAAATCTGAGAGTGCTCTGGATTAGAGGTTCTCAACAGGTACCGACGTGCTGTGCCACTGGCAAGTAAAACATGGGCACTCTTTCTCCATTCAGCGTTTTCCATTGTTTTTCCAGATCCATGATGCTTTGTGCATGAAGTAGTTACCAAAATTTTACTAACCCCTTCACCTCGGAAGTCTCCCTAATAAGTCCTCTCAAATACAACTTGGTATTTTTTTTTCACCACCATGCCTGTGGATATAGAAACAGTTGTCCACATCTGTCAAATGTTTACCTAATGTCACGTAGCCGGGCTAGTGGCTAACTAAGGACCAGCACCCACTTCATGTGTAATTTGTCCACCCTAAGGTGCTAATGAGGAATGCATAACCACCATATCAATGTTTTGCAGCATTAGTAAAGGATGGTATGACACAAGACACAATAACCTTATGCCATGAAGGAATTCAGGAATTTGTATATTCCTATAACCGCAGGCAGTCTTTGGACTCATAGAATTTTAAAAATAGTTGCCACCTAGTTTAATAATACATATTATATGAATGTCATCTGTGTATTTCTAATAAATAATCACCCCAGTCAATAATTTGAAAAGAAATTTTGGTATGCATATTCAGAATATATTATTTTGTTTTCTGCAGTTGGCCAAAGCCATGTGACAACTTCATAGATCCCAAAGATGAAAGTGTCTGAAATTCCTTCTTGGGAATTCCACCTCCTGCCTTGAAACTATTCTGTTACAAGTAAGGTACTTTCACCTCGTAGACTGGCCATGATCACATCAACCTGGATGAGTAAAGATTCTTGGGCCCTTCCTGATTCATCTTCTTGAAAGGCCTTTAAGGAAGGAGACCTTAAAGTTCTTAGTTGAGATCCTGAAGGTGACTTTTCCAGGACAGCAGTTGCGAATTAGAGCCAAATTTCCTAGACAGCTTTCGTTTGGTTCTGAAAATATGTATTGATTACTTGTACTACACCTGTAATTTTAGGGTTGGGAAATTAAGAGTTCAAGACTTTGGATGAAGAAGAAGAGGTAAACAGTGAGTGCAGGACGACCAGACAGCAAACACATGGAACTGAATGAGTCTGAGTGGTAGACACTGAAGGACTTTAGGGATAGCGAAATTTCTTAAGTCTACACATTATCCAAAGACAGAGCATGATAGGCATTAGGCAAGAGATAGCATGGGAAAATTAAGTCTGGCTGTACTGTATGGAGTCTCTTTCTTCTTGTCTGATTCCTAGGTTACTCCTACATCACCAGGGCACCAGGGTCTCTATAACACACTTAGGATGATCTTAAGAGACAGAAAAGTGGTTAATGTTTACAGATGGAAGGAATAGTCATGCAGATGGGGGGCTTGCCTGGTTAATGTGAATATCAAGTGCCCTCAGGATTCCTGTCAAGGGAGCTTGAGACATGTGAATGAAGATAATGTACTTAAAATTTCCATGTTAATTCTTAGGATACAATACATATTAACCACAGAGACTTTAGATGTTGATCAAATCCCTTTGCTATCAGTCAAGAGCTGTAGATTCTGTGTCAAGTGACTTTAGGTTTTTGAACCTCAACATCCCCAATATACAATGGGACAAATAAAGCACCTGTCTCCTAGCATTGCTGGCAGGGTCCCCATAGGTCAACCCCATAAGGTAGGCAGAACTGGGCTCGGGAAGCAGTAAGAGATGAATAAATGCTAATCGCCATTTTATGTAGAAGTTGTGCACGTCTCTCTCCTCTCCATCTGACTTCTGTTTGATGAGGCTCCCTGGGCTTCGGTCCACGTTGCTAGCCGGCTTCTGAAAACAATAGTCCACTCACACTATTTTGGTACTGTAGTAGTTTCTTTTATAAGGCACTATTCTTCTAGAAACCGAGAATGCGTTATGAGTTTATTCTAAAGGCATGAGGACCACGGCTGTGTGGCAACTGCTAAATGAGACCCACGGTGTTCTCAAACTCTAAAATCAAATTAAGAGGTTATCCTAAGAATAGTAATGCTCATTCAGTGCCCTTCCTCTGTATAGCACTTTATAAACATTAACTAATTAGTCCTCACAGCCTTATGAGGTAGCTAAATAATCGGTCGCTCCCAGTTTGAGGAAGCCAAGGTTGAGGTTAAGTGGTTTGCTTGCTTAGGGCAATGGAGTGAGGCAATATTCAAGTCCCAAATTAGGGTCTTTTAATTTATATTAATTTATTTTGGACACTGTATTGAATTTTAATGGTCATTTATTATAGTGTATTACCTGCCATTGTTTCTGTCATACAGCAGATGGAAAATTGTCATTCTTTGCTGAGTGGGTGAAAATAGGTTGACAAACACCAGAACTTCTGGTCCCCACAGCTCCTGTAGCATCCTCCGGTACCCACTGCTTTCTTTCTGTGTCCTGATTGAAAATCACAGCGACTCGAGGGCCCTGTGACCCAGCCAGCTGCAGGCTTTTCCCAGCAGGCTTGAACCCAAACCAGGACCTTGAGCATTCCCAAGCACTGACCAAAGTCTCCAGGCTGATGTCCAACACATGGAGATAAACTGGCTTGGCTCTGAGACAAATTCCTTAAACTCGTATAAACTCCATACAAACCCCTTCTGAGAACGTACCCGGGTAGAACACCCCTCTTCTCTCATTGCCAGGTAGGTGTGAGGTCTCGCGGCTGCACCTCTGGAAGGTGCCCGAGTCAATGCTTTGGGCTCGTGAATTTGCTCGTCTTTAACTCTGGCGTTCACTTGGGGAAACCTCTGTTGCTGATCTACACCTGGGCTTTTTAAATCTTCTGATCCTTTCTTCTCTCTAATCCTCATATCATCAGATTTTCTGTGCCCTCCCATAATCTCACTTCAGGTAGACTCCTGTGAGCATGGATATACGTTGGGTCAAGAGTTTAGCAAGAAAGTTTGGTGGGGATAAAGAAATTCCTTCAGCGGAAATTTCAGACACAGAATCTATATGATTGACACTTTAAACCACCTCTGCATGAAGCCAGCTAGGTTCTTGCTTATCTTATCTGGCTACATCAACTAAGGAAATAATGCAAATCGGGTTTTTAAGCTCTTGATTAAAGTGATGTGACACTTTTTCTGCTGCTTTAGAAATGGTTATTGGAATTCAAAGCTGGGGAGAAAATTGTTGTGATTCTTGTGAGGCTGTATTACCCTGACCATCACTTCAGGCTCCTAAGCTATATACGTGTAGGAGAAACGAGGAGATCAGGGCGATATTCGAACAAAAAGCTTGTAGCCTCAGAATACCAAGCCAAGACAAGAGAGCTCTAAGAACATACTCTTTGGACACATGCTGACTACTAGAGGGCACGACTGGTTATAGCAGTCCCTAAACAGAGGGGTGGGTTGCAGCATCCTGTCTGATTTCCTTCTTGTGCTTTGATAAATAGTGGCAGAAAAGAATTAAGGGAAAATTTTGGGGAAATGGAGCACTGAGGGGACCATTCGCATGCCCCAGTTTGGCCTGGATGGAGACACGAGTTCCACATGAGCCAGACACACACCATACAAGGTGGGTGTCAGACGTTGGCCGTCTAGTCGCTGCCTCTGTAAGAGGTGACTAGTAACAAAAGGATTCAGGTGAGCTGCCCGGGGATCTCACAGGGTCTGAAAGAGACATTGTACAGGAACCTGTGCAACCAAGAGATGCATGAAATAAGTTTCGAAGTGCTCACATGTGCACCCAGCAGGTCTTGGGTGCCCGCCGTTGAGAACACTGGGTAAACTCAGAACAGCAGCAGAATCCACTGAGGACAAACTCAACTCCAGGGAGGTAGATCCCACAGCAGTGGCAAGGAAAGGAAACCAGAAGTGGGGAGGGAAGGGAGAAAAAAATACAACCATCACCTACATCCCATGATAGCAGAAGGGAGGTTTCAAGTTCCTACCTACCACTGCTCAGTGGTCAGCCAGGGAACCTTGTCTCAAGTGATTGGTAAGCAGTGCAAGTCACCCTTCGCCGAGGCTGGGCTGACCAACTTACTGTGTCAAGTTTCTCAACCTGAAGCCTGAGTAGGCCTGGGAAATTGGAAGATGTGACCGCGAAGTTAGACCTAACACTGATGTTTCCAACCAGAGTAAGGTAGATAGGGCTGGAAGCGACTGGGAACTTGTAAGCTTCGCCTGAAATATTATGGATGAAAGTAGCAAGAGGAGAAAAAATGAAACCACTTTTCATGTGTATCCCACCGAATTCAGACTGTTTCAATAGGTGGTTAGAAGAGCATTCGGTAATCATTCGACACAATGATTCACCATTTTTAATATCCAATTCTAGCTGACGAGTAAGCCATCTATAATGTTGCTTCTGAAAAGCAATAGTTTCAGGTGGTGGGTTACACCTGGCATGTTTTTTTAAAAATAATTAACCCTCGTGGTAATTGTTTTCTACTGTCTTTCTTAGGTGTTCTGCCAATTGTAAACATTGAATGAATGACTAAAATAAGCAAGTCAATGAAAAAAGCAAATAGACGCATAGTTTAAGATGACAGTGACACTTACATGTGGGTTTCGCGAACTGGGAACCACCTTTTTTCGGGAGCCAGCAAAGCCTGCTCTCACATTGTGCTCATACAACAAGGTTGCTTTAAAAGCTTCTCATCCTATCCCTGCCTGAACACTTTCCATCTTCTGTCCTAAAGATTTCAAGGACACGAGAAAAATAAAAAATAATACTATTTCATACGGAGTTCTCAAAGTCCTCGAGTCTGAAAGACAGTTTGTCATTGGTGCTCAGGATAAGGTTATGGTTCATCTAATGCCTCTGACCTGATGACCATAGTTCTATCATCAGTGATAGAGCTGTTCCCTCTGCTAAGGAAAACAATCTGTCTAAAATATCTCTCTGATGTTTTTGTTTATTTTTGGAAATTTTGAAATGACCATTATGTTTATCAGATACTTGCT
Source organism: Carlito syrichta (assembly GCF_000164805.1). NCBI lineage: Eukaryota > Metazoa > Chordata > Mammalia > Primates > Tarsiidae > Carlito > Carlito syrichta. The sequence continues at coordinate 250,513 of NW_007246860.1, forward strand.
CCATAGTCAAAAGGGAGGAATCTGTGCAACGTAGCCCGCTCTCAGAGGGCACGGTAAATTCTCTTCACAGCCATTGTACTGACCTTAGCGTGTCAGGAGTACCAACGGGGAGCAGATTTTGATGAGAATAGCAGTGATGACTCTTGAATAAATTTAAAAATTATGAGATACGAACAAGAACAAGTCTCTCCAGTAATCAAGCGCATGCCTTATAATTTCTTAACCCCAGAGTGATATAAGTTCGATGAATTCAATTTTAGAAATCCAACTGCAGCAAATTCAAGAAAATACGTATTTTTCTAAGCGACGAATAGAGCCATTTCTTTTTCCTCCTCTGAAGGATAAAAGGATCGGTGCGAGAGAACAGCTGCAACTCTCAAAGACAGGCTCAGTGTCTCAGAATACACGGTTTGGGTTTTTCTAAGTGGCCTAAATGAATAGCCAGTTCCATTTCTCTGCCCTCAGGAAAAGGATGCCAATGAAGGGTGCTTTCAGACAGCTGCAAATATGAATGATTCAAGTGGCCCAGACAGTGGAAGAATGAAACCTGCATTTGCAGATGTCACCTTCAAATACGTGTGGAGTTGACAGCATTGTTTTTATCTGCTCCTACCACCTAAGAACAAGCAAATTGATTTTAAAATGAGGAACCAATATGTTTGTTTTCATGAGAAATAACAGCCAAGTCTGGACTCTGTATTTTTCGCTGTTTATCCAAAGACTGATGCATTGCAACGGTATTATTTTCTATAACCATAGAGTAGATTTTATCTTTAGCGGTCGATTGAATGCAAAGATATGTAAACAGGGTTCTTGGTCATTGGGGGTCTTATGTGCAGTTTTGTAGGGTTTTCGTATTTCTCCAAGATTATTCCTTTAAGTCCGTTTTTCTGATTTTCAGTTTACTTTGGGACACTTTCCTTTTTAGATGGCCTTGTTGTCAACTATGCCAGCAGCAATCTTTATCCAGGAATATGTAGGGATGTTCTGTTTCCACACATTTTGGTCCTCACTATTTCGAGGACACACGGAGGTGTTTTGTGGCATGGAGGGTGGGGTGGTGTAGTAGCTGAGATTGTTTTCCCCCTGCTTCTTAAGGTGGAGGTAAGACTGTCTGGGTCCAAGTTTCCTGTGAATTTCTGATGTTCCCCAGTTTTTCTTCACTTCAGTTTCTAGTTTCTGTGGCATTCTTAGACTTTATTTTACATCCTACAGCTGGCTTCCATATCGCCCGGCCCACACCCCATCAAAACAGTCTTCAACTGCAGGCAGCTGTGAGTCATACAATTTTAATGGGAAATCAGGTGCAATGGTTACACGGCAGCGAACGGGACAGTGGAAAATTAAACATTCAATCTTCTCGTTTTTGAAAATACCTTGGATTTGTTTCCACCAACCTGGGCTCCAGCATTCCAAAGTGCCTCTCCATTCTCACCGTCTCCTCTTCACTCTTTTTCACATTTTCCAAATTCCTGTTCATTCCTATGTCGAAGCATTCTTGCCTTTCTCCAAAACATGCTCTTGAGTTCTCACCTTTTCTTTCCAAGATTGAAGGATACTTTATTAGAGCAAGAACTTTTTTGTTTCTTCAGAAACACTTGTGGTGACAGCTGCTAATGCAAAAATCTCCCTCGTGTCACACAGCAAATACGCCGTATCCCATGCCATTCTGTTCCACTCTGGCTGTGGATCAGCTTGCTTTTCCCTCCCTGGATCACACCAACCTCATCTCCCTCTCAAATTCTTAACACTTACCATGGCTGCCATTTGATCCCCTGACCCAAATTATTTCTATGCCCAACCTCATCTTGACATTTAATTCTCTCCAAAAGACACCATCTCAGAGTACCATTCTTTGATCATGTTATTTGACTCTATTCTTGGCACACACTCAATCAGCCTTGTATCTCATTATGCTGTGCTTGTAGCACTTATTCTTATGTAATGATGTTTTTCTTATATACTTTTATCTGAATTTATTTTCTGGAGCCAAGGCTGCAGAAATAATACAGACAAGCCTCCAATGTCACTGCCCTACTGCATTTTCTGCTGTACAGTACAGACCCCTGTAATAAGCTACGCAACATGGAATTTCCCCCAAAATAACTGGGAAGCAAAAAACTAGACAGATATCAACAAGAGGAGATTTTTTAATGTAATGGGCAAAATAAAACATCATGTCCCCCATGTCAATAACTAATATGTACATATAATAGGGTGTTTTCCCTCTGGAATTTCCTCTGGAATAGAGGACTAGAGAATTTAGCATAACAGAATTTCTTTAAACGCCTATTCTATTTTTAGAATTGGAAAAAAAAAGCAAGAAGGTTAAGTAATTGCCTATACTTCTTTGCTAAAACATATTTAAGTGATTTTGTCCTTTGTAGCATTATTAACTTTGGACATAAAATTAATTTCCTATGTATGAAATTTAAAAGTAGAAGACATCCTTCTTTCTTAAAAGAATCATTTGCCTGTTCTGCAGCATCAAAAAGGAAAAAATTGGAACAAAGGCACTTTTTTTAGAGATTCAGTACAATTTTTAGATAAAATTAGGCATAAGCTGTGTCAAGATCTAAATTACAAAATCTTCCTGTTCATGTACACTGATGGAATTTGTGGATTGCAGCTGTGTCAAAATGTTTAGTTCATGATAAGATTGCCACAGTTACCTGCTATGGAAATTCCACCTGAACAGCTCATTTGTAGTCACAGAAATGATAGAAGAAAAGGTCTGCACAATTACTAAGTCATTTAATCTGTCCCCTGAACAAGAAAAGCCTATTCCCGACACTGTTTAGTTTTGTGATCAGTTTTGTGATCAGCGTGTGATTGGGCCAGATTTTTGCCATTTTCCCACAAATCTCTAAAGTTGTCTCTCATTCCTATGCTTTGGAAAGATGAAAGAAATGCTTAAGCATGCACAAAGGAAATGATTCTCATTTGAGTCTCCTTGGCTTGAGATTTAATATACCCGTGCTGTCCCAAGTTATTAACTATATGTATTTCAACAAAGATATCGACTGTTTCATTATCACACCTAGTTAAAGTCACCATTCTCTGCACTTTGGAATGATGAGAAGCTAGCTTCATTATTAAAAGCTCGTTTTTACTTATGTTGTAAAAACAGCTAACATTTATTGAGCAATTACTCTCTGCAGAGTACTTTGTAATTGTTAATATTCACATTTAATCTCCACAACAAACCTAAGATGGTGGTGCTTTTTCTGCCCATCTTAGAACTAAAGAAAGAGAAGTTTTAAAGTGAAATCATTTATTTAAGATTACACCCCTAGAAAGTTGCAGAGCTGGAATTCAGACCCAGGCCCCACTCTTTCCAGAGTCCACATAACAGTCTACTAAATAGATTTATTTTCAAGAACATAATAAAATCTGGCCTCGGTTTGGAGTTCTCCTTCAGTTGGGTCCAGGCTCAACAGATTCTTTAAGCTCTACAGTTTCTTTAAAATGTTATAATTTATTATAAGATTGCCGAATGTGTCAGACATCAGGGTAATCATGTAGGTGACCCAATTAGGCAGTCCCTCATTTCTGTATAACAGGGTACGTAAATCATCACCGTGCTCCTGGTGACTCTACTGAGAGTTTCTGCAGTAGAACCTTCTAGGGTTTCTTAGAAATATAGAGATGGTAAAAGAAAGTGACCCTACCATGAGTTGTTCTAAACTGAATCATTTCATAGATAGCCTCCACCTACCGACTGACCTGGTAGGAATTCTTGACTAGTCCTTTATTTGAGGCAACACAGTCATGTCTGCACCTTCTTTTTCCTCACTAATTATGGAAAAGAGCAGAGAAAAGGTGAGGAATAAGAGCAAACACTTCTACACCAAAAACCTACAGCAGACTTTCTAATGATAACTGAGTATTTAGGTGATACAAGAGAGTGAGTATACACACTTAGTTGTCAAAGAGGTATCTCAAAATCAGGAAATCCTAAAATGGGTGGCAACACACCCCCTTCCCAGCCAGACCTCCATCCTTGACTTTGCTCCGCCTCTGTTGATGACCACTCCCTGTTGCTCTGGCCAAAAGCCTTGGGTTCACTCGGAAGCTACACTGCTTTTCCCCTGCTTACATCCAATCCCTTATAAGCCCTGTGAGGGTCTTCCTTCAAAATGTACAAAGTAGCTTCAAAGAAGCCCAGGAGTTGGGGCACAGTGGGAGTTTGGTGGGGTATAAACACACAGTCATATGCACGAATTGATAGTTGAGTGACAGTTACATGGGAATACATTCACTGTACTGTTTACTGTCTTTGACTTTTTCCAGAACATATATGTCTACAGAAGTGTGTGCAGACACAGAGACAGTTCAATCTGCGATGAGTCATTAATAGCATTGGGGGATCACCACCACAGCCCTCTGTGGAGTCTCTTTGCCCTCCCGGGATTATTTTGATAAAACAGTGAGAGTCATATTTTTTTAACATAACCTTCTGCTGAAAAGCCTGCAGTTGCTCCTCATGTTCTCAAGGAGAAAGCCAAAGTCTTCCCCACTCTTCCTCTGGTCCCTGTCACACATTCCCTGCCCCTTCCCTGCCCAGCTTCACCCACACCGGCCAGCGTGCTCCTGCTTGGCCACGCCAGACTCCTCACCCAAGGCCTCTGGCGGGCCGCTCTTTGCCCAGGGGAGCGCAGCCTGTGGAATCTCCGGTGAGTTCTACCCGATCAGCGTGGTGCGTGACACCCTACGTCTGACCCCACTGGCCCCCCTTCACCTGTTTCACATTTTTCTTTTGCCAGAGCAGGGAGCATGGTCACTCACTATGGGTAGTGATGTTTTCTATATCATATGTCTACTTCTTCCCTCCCTTCTAGAGTGTTACCTCCATGAGGACACCGACTCTTTTGATCATTCTGGCACTCTAAGTATCTCGAACAACCCTAGCTCATAGGATGCACTCAATGATATTTGTCAAATGAAAAGCTAAATGAATAATCTGTGGGAATGGCGTGGAAGTTTCAAAGTGCTATTTAGAAATTAAAAAGTTTTAAAGAAAAATGTGATCAGCATTAAACTATTCCTAAACAAGTCAAATAATCAAGAATATACTTCTTAATTTTACAAAGTGTGACGTTAGAAAAAAATTGAATATTTCATTAAACTTTATGATGACCAGTCAGATAGTTTGGGATCAAATATTTGATGATGCTCTATTTGTATTCTGTATATACACCCCAAACTATAACGATGCCCTCAATCTGAAGTTCAATGTTAAACATTTGCATCTATTTTATAGTACTTGCAATATACTTTTATTATTTTTCAGTAAGTGAAGGACACTGTGGATACTGTGTATTTTTTTTTTTTTTTTGGCCATCTATTGTTGTCCATGCCTCTCATTTATTTTATGATTAATAACCAGAAAGTAACTCATCTCAATTTTACAACTTTGATTCCATGAGAGTTTGTATTCACCTCACAGTGACAGCACAATGTTCAGGACACAAGAGTCTATACACCAGGCACCTTTGTATTCTGTGTTTTACTCTCCCAGTTAATTTTGGCATCTGCTGTAATTATAAAAATATCTACTGCATATCTTTGCAGTAAAGTTCTCTGAATTCTCAGGCACATTAAAGCAATTTGTATGCTGTCGTCTAATTATACACTGTGGTTTTTTTTGTATTGTTAAAATCATCTTGCTTTATTATTATATTGTGGCATTAAGTAATGATCTCCAAACCTGAGTCTGCACATCTAAGGTATGCTTAAGAGGAAAACCTTCAGGCTACAGGATGAAATGTTAGAAACCTGTATTACTAATTATTATGCTTAATTCAATTTTAAGCTTTTTTTTTCAGTCGGTATACATGTCTAATGTAAATAGCATATTAGGGAATGTAAATAATATAACTTTTCATTTACTGATAGTGCAAAATGTAAATATAACTAATAACAGCTAATATATATAGCAGAGAAACGCAGTGTTTTTTTTTTTTTTGTAGTCTGGATCTCACTCTGTTATCAGGGCTGGAGGACAATGACACAATCACGGATCACTGCAGCCTTGACCTACTGAACTCAAGTGATTCTTTTATCTCAGCCTCCAGAGTAGCTGGAACTACAGGTGCACACTACCACACCTGGCTTTTTTTTTTTTTTTTTTGAGACAAGTTCTCGCTATGTGGTCAAGACTAGTCTCAAACTCCCATGCTCAAGCAGTCTTCTTGCCTCCGATTCCCAAAGTTTTAGGATTACAGGTGTGAGCCACTCACCCGGTCAGAACTTTTAATGATGACACATAACAGTTTTATTATTCTGAAGGTCTCTTGTTTAGAGAATATGTTAACAACTGTGGGTCTGAGTTACCAATTGTAAAGTAGTAGTGAATCAGTGCAAAATATACTGACTTAAACAATTTCTCTCTCACCGTCTGTGAATTGACTGTGTTCAGCTGGGTGTTTTGTTTTGTTTTTTTTTTTGAGTTGGAGTCTCACTCGGTCGCCCAGACTGGAGGGCAGCGGCCGCTCCCAGCCACCACAGCCTCAACCTGCCGGGCTCTGGCGATCCTTCCGCCTCAGCCTTCCGAGTAGCCAGAATTACAGGCATGCGCTACCACGCTCGGCTGATTTTTTTTTCTTTATTTATTGTAGAGATGAGGTCTCGCCAGGTTGCCCAGGTGGATCTCAAACCCATGGGCTCAGGCAATCCACTCACATCAGCCTCCCAAAGCGCGGGATTACAGGCTGAGCCACCTAGCCCGGCCAAAATCAGATTTTTAAAGAACAAATGGTTTCTAGGAGATGCAGGTTGAGTAGGGTTGTAAACTGTTAACTTTAAAAGAGAGATTTTGGATAAGTCTGTGAATTAGTTTTTCTTTTTTTTTTTTTTT
>NW_007246860.1:257668-260389 GCF_000164805.1 Carlito syrichta
GCAGAACCCGCGGGCTCAGGCAATCCACTCACCTCAGCCTCCCAAAGCGCGGGATTACAGGCTGAGCAACCGAGCCCGGCCAGGGTGGTTCTTAAGAGATCACAGTTGTAAAATGTTGGGGCTAGACTGAATTATCTAAAGCCTGGGCTGGCCTCTTATCTCTTAGGCCTGTATCCACACCACTCCAGCTCTGTCTCCAGTAGGTTAGCCTGAACTTCTTACATGGTATTTGTGTCTCTTAGAGGCAGGTCACAGAAACTGCCAGACTTATTACAGTCTCCCAGAGGCTAGACAAAGAACATGCCCAGAGAACACAGGCCAGGCCAGATTCAAGGGGCTGGAGAAAAAGACTCCATCTCTCATTTGGGGAGTCATACGTGTCCTGGAAGTACAGGGTTGATAGCAGCCCCCATTGTAAATAAGCTACACCATCTGTACTTGGGAAATTGACTTAACTCTGTAAACCCATTTATTTTTCTCATTTGTAGAATGGGAGGGATGATAATCCCTAACATCTAGCAGTGGTGAGAGGACTAAATGAGATTATACTTGTGTAGCCCTTAGCACTGTCAGACACATAAACTCTAAACAAATACCAGCTAACATCACTCTTTCCTCTTGATCTGAGACTTTCTTTTTTTCTTTTGAGTTAGAATCGATCCTTTTGCCTCAGCCTTCCAAGTAGCTGGAACTACAGGCATGCACCACCATATCCAGCTAAGTTTTTGATTTACTGCAGAGATGAGGTCTCGCCAAGCTGCCCAGGCTGGTCTCATGCCCCTGGGTTCAAGCAACCCTCTTCCCTCAGCCTCCCAACATGCTGGGATGACAGGCGTGAGCCACCACAGCTGGCCCAGTCCGAGACGTTCTTAAGGGTAGACACTATATCTCCATCTGTATATCTCTGCATAACACAATATCTGATAGAAGGCTGATCCCAATAGTTATTCATTTAATTGATGTTCTCCTAAATACTTCTGTGTCTATAATGTCACAGGGTCTGCTTACTGGCATGAAGTGAAAAAGCCATAAACAACCTAGACTCAAAATTACATGTTCAATATTGTCTTTCCTGAGTTAACAATCATAAATAGAATCGGTTTACTGTTGACTAGTTTCATATAGACACTGCCTAGGGATGGCCGATTAAGATATTGAGATATCTCCCCATGTGCAACGAAGAATATCTGAACCTGGAAAAGAAATATGTGCCCATCCTAAGGTCACTGGCATTAACAGTGGCAAAGCTGCTTGTTCTTATAGGTAGACTAAGTGAAAAAGCAGTCCATGGATACAAGACTCTTGCAGGCAACTGGAATGCAGGTTATGTACATGAGCGGGAAGCACAGATAATTCAGTCTAGCCCAGATATTTTACAACTATGATCTCTGAGAACCACCCTGCTGAACACAGTCAATTCACAGATAGTGAGAGATAAATTGTTTTAAGCCAGTATATTTTGCACTGATTCACTACTACTTTACAATTGGTAACTCGAACCCACAGTTGTTAACCTACTCTCTCGTGTTCTAAACAAGAGGCCTTCAGAATAACAAATTATTTCTTATTAATGTATAAAGTTTGGATAATCAGTCACATCCAGTAAACCACAGAATATTAGCAACATATAAACAATCCTTCTTTTTTTTTTTTCTTTTTGAGTTGGAGTCTCACTCTGTCACCCAGACTGGAGTGCAGTGGCCGCTCTCGGTCACCGCAGCCTTGAACTGCTAGGCTCTGGTGATCTTTCCGCCTCAGCCTTCCGAGTAGTTGGAACCACAGGCACGCGCGACCATGCCCAGGTAATTTTTCATTGATTGTAGAGATGAGGTCTCACCAAGTTGCCCAGGTGGGTCTCGAACCCGCGGGCTCAGGCAATCCACTCACTTCAGCCTCCCAAAGGTGCGGGATTACAGGCTGAGCCACTGAACCCGGCTAGACAATTCCTCTTTTAAAAAATCAGCTGACAGGCAGGATGCAGTGTCACATGCCGGTAAACCCATCACTTTGGGGAATGAGGTGGGAGGATCTCTCGAGCCCAGGAGTTCAAGGTCAGCCAAGGCAACATAGTAGACTTCATCTCTACAAAAAAATAAAAATAAACAAAATTAGCTGGGCATGGTGGCGAGTGCCTGTAGTCCCAGCTACTTGGGAGGCTGAGGCAGAAGGATCACCTGAGCCCAAGAGGTCAGGACTGTGTTGAGCTGTGATCATGCCACTGCACTCCAGCCTGGGTAACATAAGTACATGAGAGTAGCCTGGAATATCACTTCCTTGGCCCACAGATGGTCCTCCGCCTTCAAGGCTCTGTTTCCAAAGCAAACCTGGGTCTCTTGCTATATCTTGCAGAACTTCCAAACTCCCCAAGTATTCACCCCTTGTCTCATCTTCTTTTTTCCAAAGTACATTAAATGTCTCAAAACTTGGGACATGGTTCTTCAAAGTTTCTACACTCAGGCTAAGACCTTGTAGCCGTCTGAAAAAGACACAGTAATAACATGATTTGAGTTCCTTAAAGATCAAATAACCTGGTTTTGGAATCATGGCAATCGTTGTGTATACCTTTGTTATCATCACAATGTAATCTAAATTCTAATCAATCTTGCTGGGCATGGTGGCTCACCCCTGTAATCTCAGCATTTTGGGAGGCAGAGGTGAGAGGACTGCCTGAGCTCAGGGGTTTGAGACCAACCTGGGCAACTTGGTGAGACCTTGTCTCTA
>NW_007246860.1:261017-265793 GCF_000164805.1 Carlito syrichta
TGACTCAAACACACACACACACACACACACACACACACACACACACACACGACAACACACAAGTTTTCCAACAATTGTCTTAATGATCAGCTGTATGTATCTGAACAAATGTATACTCAAATGAAACTACAGTAGGCATTACATTCTAACGGGTAGGAGGGTTGTTGACCTCTTAAAAAAATGTATAGGTGGCTTTTTTCCTAGGAAATAATGATCAAAATCTTTATTTTTTCTCATGAAGGAAGAGACTTTGAGAAAAGTTTTGAGGTGCTGTATCTTGTGGAATGTCTCAACTATGCGTTGTTTATGTTTCCTACAGCCCAATATCATAGGATAAAAAATAAGTATGAAAAGACACATATCTGTGAGAAATATTATGTAGGAGCTCGAGCCCTTGACTCACTGACCTATGAAAAATAATAATATGAGAATATTGACAATCTGGACTTCATTAAGAAAGTGACGTTTTTCAACTCCACTTAATTTTTGCAGCTTTGAATGCTATGCTCTTCTGCCAGCAAACGGGTGGCCATGGGAGTCTTCGTACCTCCTGTCTGAATGAGTAACTCCTCTCATTTATACTTGTCATTATGGGTCAGAGAACCGTCTCTACACGGACTAACCCACCAGGACACATAATTAGAGCCATACATGGTTTGTGTCAAAACTAATCATACTTTGTGTCTAAAACAATCCCTCCTGAAGTAGGGGATTATATCTCTCTTTTGTGAAAATTTTGATGAGGCACTTGATAACTAACACACTCCTCTTCAGAGGCAGATCTAAGGACAGCTGCACTTGACCCAGGAGGATCTGATCTATGTGACTTATGTCATCAATAAGATAGGCCTAACCCTGGAGAACATCAAGTGCAGATTTCATTATTTGCTTTGGGCAAGTGTCCAATTTGGGATTTTTTTTCTATTAAGAATTTTTTTTCTATTACAGCAAGCAATTTTTAGACATATTGGGAGAGTTTCAGAGTATCACCAATTAAATACAATTAAAAATGTATTTCCTGCCCTAGACAAGCCACATTGCCCATCCCTTCACAACCCTAAACAAGTATAATAAGAATTGTGTGGGAGAGGGCACTCAAGGTTGCTGGAGAGCGAGCAGGCGAAAGAGGCGGGGAGGAGCTGGCGCACTCATTTGCGCCGTTGTGGGACCGCCACCGTGTTTCCCGCTCGCCCGCTGCCCCGTTTCGCGAACCCGGGTCAGCCGTGGCCGGCCGGCCCGCCCTTCCGAGACATGCTCAAGTCGCATGAAGTGGAGCTGGAGAAGACCAACAAATTCGTCAAGGACGGGAAGTCGCACATCGGCGCCCTCAAGAGGATGCGGCAAGATGGCGACAGGGCAACCCGGCGTCTGAAGCCCTCTGCAAGGGAGATCTGCAGTGGGTCTCTGACTCTCGCCCCGGGGGCTGGGGACCCCAGCATCGCAGCCTGCTCTACAGACAGAGCTCGGCCGCTGCCATCGGAACGACTGGACAGTTTTGACTGCATTCCAAAAGATCCCGCCACCGCCGCCACCGCCCCTCCCCCCACCGCCACTGCCGCTGCCGGCGCCGGCACCGCCGCAGCCTCTGGGAGGGGTAGCATATCGCCTGAGGAGATCCACAACGAACCGCTTCAGGGAAGATCTGCTGGGATCGCTGCCACCTCTCCTGCCTCCGAGACTGTCCTGCCCGCCCGTCGCGGGGCTCCTGTTGCCTGCTCGGAGGCAGGAGCCATCTTGTTCCTGTCCGGTCCCACCGCCTCTGGGGCGAGCAGATGAGAGCACCACCTGCTGGCGATCCAAGGTAACAACACCGAAACGGGAGAAACAAGCACGATAAAGACATAGACCAGAGGGCTGAACGGAGGGTGATCTGAACTGTCCTTCACAGCAGACCAGGGGCAACTGACCCTAACTGCAAACTAATCTACCAGCTTGAAAAGAAAACTGCAATTCAGACCTGAAAGGACATTGGACTTAAACGAAAGGTCTCAGAGTGTGCTTCATAGATTCTATCAGTCTAATGACTTAATTCTATTCCTACTGTATTGTTCCCTTTTTTCTTTTTTCCTTTTCCTTTTCTTCTCTTTTCTTCTCTCTGTAAACCATATCTTTGTACAGAGGAACAGCACACTAACAAGGTGGATAGTTAGCTTGTATATTAGCATCACTATATGTTTTAATTTTGTTTGTATGAGAGTTGGTTCGACTGTAGCTGTGGTCTATTGTTTTTATCTGTTTCAGTCTAGGCCTCTCTCTCTCTATTTGTTGGTACACTCTTTTGCTTCCCCCCTTACTCCTCTATCTCTCCACTCTCCTCTTCAACCCACTATCTGCTCCATTCTCTCCCCTCTGCTCACCACATTTTAGTTCAGGGAGTAAACCTACAGCCCCACTGCACGGACAGATTCCAGGGCAGTGGGAAGTGGGTTCCACATTATCCACACGCCTGTCAGTGAATACCAGGACCTGCAGACAGATTTTGAATCACAGCTCCCCCCTTAAGTAAATCTCAAAACTGCAAAAAGGACCACCTCCAACCTACAGTGCAACTCCAGAATCGGACAAGGTAAGAGGACATACATAAAGAATAGGAGATTGAACAAACAGAAGTAAAACCAAAACCTTTACCCCTGAATAACAGAATTAAAGAAGACGGTGGCATGGAGGGAAGGAAAAAGTAGAGAGGGGGAAAAACTGCACAAATGAAGAAAAACCAGAAGAAGAATATAGGTCCTACACAGACCCCTGGGAAATCAGACACTGAGAAAACAGGTTCTGGAACACAGACAATGAAGCGTCCCCAGAATGACTGGTTACATGCAACAAACCCAGACATCAAGACATTAATGGAGAGAATTAAAAAAATTGAGGAGAGACAAGAAAAAAAATAGGAAGGAGCTGATGTCAGAAATGAGAGCAGTAAAGAATACTGTGATGGAAATGAGCAACAGACTAATAAGCATGGAAAGCAGAATCAGTCAAGCCAAAGAAAGAATCTCAGAGCTCGAAGACCAAAACACAGAACTAACCCAAACTGTCAAAAGCATAGAAAAGAAGCTCAAAAAGACAGAACAAAACCTGCAAGAGATGAATGATCACTTCAAGAGACCAAACCTAAGAATAATTGGGCTTCCTGAGGCAGAAAGAGAAACCGAAGCCACACTGGAACAAACATTTCATGAAATCATTCAAGAAAACTTCCCTCATCTCATTAAGGATGAAAAAATTCAAACACAAGAGATTCAGAGAACCCCTGCAAGACAACAAACGAGAAGACCAACTCCCAGACACATAATAATTCGCCTAAACAAAGTAACTATGAAAGGAAAAATCCTAAAGGCAGCAAGAGAAAAAGGCCAGACTACCTACCAGGGAAAATCAATTAGAATAGCAGCAGATTTATCAACAGAAACCCTTCAGGCCAGGAGAGCCTGGAGCCCTATCTTCAAAGTTCTAAAAGAGAAACAATTTCAACCAAGAATAACCTACCCAGCCAAACTAAGCTTCATAAATGAGGGAGAATTGAAATCTTTTCCAGACATCCAATCCCTACGAACCTACGCCGCCACCAGACCACCTCTACAAGAAACACTTAAGAAAGTACTGAACACAGAAGAAAAAGAAAAAAGAACAACAACATTCTTCACAAGAGTACAGGCAAAAGATTAAAAACACACATGAACCAACTCCAAAACCCAAAGAAAGACAACAAATAAACAGGAACAACTCTGTAAGAACCTTATGACAGGGATCAACTCTTGCATTTCAATTATTAGCCTAAATGTGAACGGACTAAATGCACCACTGAAAAGACATAGATTGGCAAAATGGATAAAATATCATCAGGCAACAATCTATTGCCTTCAAGAGACTCACCTCACTAGAAAGGACACCCACAGACTCAAAGTAAGAGGATGGGAAACAAACTTTCAGGTGAATGAAATACAAAAGAAAGGAAGAGTAGTGATCTTAATTTCAGACAAAATACCCTTCAAGCTATTAAATATCAAAAAAGATACAGAAGGCCACTACATAATGATAAAAGGCTCAATCCATCAACAAGAAATATCTATCCTAAACATATATGCACCCAACATAGGTGCACCAACTTTCATAAAGCAACTTCTTGGAAAACTAAAGAAAGATATTGACTCTACCACTATCATAACTGGGGACTTTAATACCCCACTCACAAACCTAGACAGATCATCAGGACAAAAAATCAGTAAGGAGATCCGGAACCTCAATGCGACTTTGGACCAAATGGACTTAATTGATACCTACAGAACACTCCATCCAAAGACCACAGAATACACATTCTACTCATCACCACATGGAACATATTCTAAGATCGATCACATACTCGGCCATAAATCAAGCACAAGCAAATTAAAAGGACCGAAATTATACCAAACACCTTTTCGGACCACAGTGGAATAAAAATAAACATTGACACCAACAAAGTCCCCCCAAAACCCACAAAGACATGGACACTAAACAGCATGATGCTAAATAACTCCTGGGTCAATGATGACATCAAAATAGAGATCAAAAGATACCTGGAAACAAATGAAAATAAAGAAACATCTTACCAAAATCTCTGGGATGCCTTAAAAGCTGTAATAAGAGGGGAATTTATATCCCTACAAACACACATGAGGAAAATGGAAGGAATAGAAATTCACAACCTAACAAGCCACCTAAAGAAGCTGGAAAAGCAAGACCGCAAAAACCCTAATTTCAGCAGAAGAATCCAGATCACCAAAATAAACTGCA
>NW_007246860.1:265969-285147 GCF_000164805.1 Carlito syrichta
TTGGAACAAGAAGAAATTGAGACCCTAAATAGACCAATAACAATCAAGGAAATCGACCACGTAATAAGGAAACTTTCTACAAAAAAAAAGGCCTGGTCCAGATGGCTTTCCAGCAGAATTCTACAAGACATTCAAGGAGGAGCTGATACCAATCCTACTGAAGGTATTCCAGGCAATTGAAAAAGATGGAACTCTCCCCAAATCATTTTATGAAGCCAACATCACATTGATACCCAAGCCAGGTAAAGATCCAACAAAGAAAGAGAACTACAGGCCAATATCTTTGATGAACATAGATGCTAAAATTCTCAACAAGATCCTAGCAAACCGGATTCAGCAATACATCTCAAAAATCATCCACCATGACCAAGTAGGCTTCATTCCTGGCATGCAAGGCTGGTTCAACATTCGTAAAACCATAAATGTAATTAAATACATCAACAGATGTCAAAACAAAAACCACATGATCATATCACTAGATGCAGAAAAAGCTTTTGATAAAATCCAGCACCCCTTCTTGATAAAAACCCTTGAACATCTAGGCATACGGGGAACATACCTCAAAATAGTAAAAGCCATCTACGAGAAACCCACAGCCAGCATACTCCTAAATGGACAAAAATTGGAACCAATTCCCCTGAAAACTGGAACTAGACAAGGATGCTCACTCTCTCCCCTCCTGTTCAACATCGTATTGGAAGTCCTGGCTAAAGCAATCAGAGAAGAGGAGGCAATCAGAGGTATTCAAATAGGAAAAGAGGAAGTCAAGTTATCTCTCTATGCACATGATATGATGGTGTACCTCGAAAACCCAAGAGAATCTGTCAAAGGCCTCCTTACATTGATAAAGGCCTTTGGCAAAGTCTCAGGATACAAAATAAATGTACAAAAGACAATCGCATTTCTCTACACCAATAATAAACAAACAGAAACCCAAATAAAAAACACAATTCCATTCACAATAGCCACAAAAAAAATGAAATACCTTGGCATCTTCCTAACCAGAGACGTGAAAGACCTTTATAATGAAAATTACAAAACACTGCTCAAAGAAATCAAAGCTGACACGAACAAGTGGAAAAATATTCCATGCTCATGGATCGGAAGAATCAACATTGTGAAGATGTCCATCTTACCTAAGGCAATCTACAAATTCAATGCAATACCCATTAAATTACCAACAACATTCTTCTCAGACCTAGAAAAAACAACACAGGAATTCATATGGAAACACAAACGTCCAAGAATAGCCAGAACAATCCTCAGTAAAAAAAACAAAGCAGGTGGTATCACAATACCAGACTTCAAACTTTACTATAAAAGCTACAATCATCAAAACAAGCTTGGTATTGGTACAGGAACAGGTATATAGATCAATGAACAGAATTGAGATTCCAGAAGCAAAACCTCAATTCCTCAACCAACTCATCTTCGACAAAGCCCCCACCACCTACCAGTGGGGAGAAGAGAACCTATTCAGTAAATGCTGCTGGCAAAACTGGCTGACCACATGCAGAAGATTGAAACAGGACCCTTATCTATCCCCATGCACAAAGGTTAACTCCAAATGGATCAGAGACCTAAATGTAAAACCTCAAACCATAAGAACCTTAGAAAAGGAAGGAAATACTCTCATGGAAATCGGAACTGGCATCCAATTCCTGTACAAAACCCGAAACCCACAGGACTTAAGAGAGAAGATAGACAAATGGGACCTTATTAAACTGACAAGCTTCTGCAAAGCCAAAGAAACCATCAAGAGAGCAGGAAGACAGCCTACAGACTGGGAAAAAGTCTTTGCCAACTCTAGGTCTGACAAAGGCTTAACATCCTGGATCTACAAGGAACTGAAACGTACTGAAAAGAAGAAAACAAACAACTCCATTATAAAATGGGCAAAAGATATGAACAGACACTTCACAAAAGAAGACATTCGAGAAGCCAACAAACACATGAAGAAAGGCTCAACCTCACTAATCATCAGGGAGATGCAAATCAAAACCACACTGAGATACCACCTAACTCCAGTCAGAATGGCAATTATCAACAACTCAAAAAATAACAGCTGCTGGAGAGGGTGTGGTGAAAAGGGAACACTTCTACACTGTTGGTGGGAGTGTAAACTAGTGCAACCTCTGTGGAAAGCAGTGTGGCGATTCCTAAAAGCTCTAAAAATTGACCTTCCATATGACCCTGCAATCCCCCTACTGGGAATATACCCTGAAGAACACAAATCACTCTATAAAAAGATACCTGCACACGTATGTTTATCGCAGCATTGTTCACAATAGCAAGAACCTGGAAACAGTCATGCTGCCCATCAAAAGAGGACTGGATTAAAAAAATGTGGTACATATACACGATGGAATACTACGCAGCCATAAAAAAGAACAAAATCATGAATTTCGCTGCAACCTGGATGGAACTAGAGTCTGTAATACTGAGTGACCTCTCACAAAAACAAAGATCCGAATATCATATGTTCTCACTCATATAATGGACCTTGAACATCCAATGCAATACTATAAGAAAATGACTGATGGTACTGGGAAACTATGGGGGGAAGGGGGATGGGATTGACAGTAGCAAATATCTGTCAGGGGATGGGAAAACACTTCTTATCTACAGGGTACCTGAATGAAACGTCATTGTACACCTAACCCTTAACTGTACCCCACAAAACCATAATAAAAAATACTGATTAATTAAAAAAAAAGAATCTCAATTAACTCTAGTAGAATATGGATTTTATTTATTACACGTACTATGTTTCTTCTTACATGTCTAAACTTCAGTCACTTTCAAAGTACTCTCCATTTGATATAATATACTTACTGAGATACTTTTTCCACAGCTCAAAACAGTTTTTGAACTGATCGATTTTTATGCTTTTCTTCTGCTGCTTCTTATTTCACCTCTTCCACATCAGCAAAATGTTTCTTTTTGAGGACATTTTTTTCATCCAGGAAAACAAAAAGTTACTTGGGGTGAAACAGGGTGAATAAGGAGGGTGGAGCATGCCATTTTTGGTCAAAAACTGCTGAACACTCTGCACAGTGTGGTCAAGGACATGCTTATGGTGGAAGAACCAGTCACCTGTTTGCCGCAACTCAGGGCATTTCTTCTGCAAATTGTGATGCAACCTTTTCAAAACTTCCAGATAAAAATTCCCATTGATTATTTGATTCAGAGGAACAAATTCCAAGTGTACTACAGGGGGCCTGCCCTCCAAAAATAATACCACTTTTTTTGGAATCCATCATAAACCCAAAGAGATCCATACTGAAACACGTTAAACTCTTAACTCTGAAAGCGAAAGAGAAAGAGATAATCTTGAAAGCAGCAAGAGAAAAGTAACTCATCCCATCAAAAGAACCTCAATAAGATTTTTAGTGGATTTCTCAGCAGAAAAATTGAGGTCAGAAGGCAGGAGATGTTATAGTTCAAGTTCCGTTAGAAAAACGAACTGTCAGCCAAGAATTGTAGCCCTAGCAAAATTATTTTTCAAAAAAAATGAGTGAGAAATTAGGATATTCCCAGAAAAACAAAAGTTGAGAAAGTTCATTATCACCAGACTTACCCAGCAAGAAAAGCCAAAGGAAGTCCTAAAGTTGAAATAAAATGATATCAGAGAGTAACTCAAATAGAAATACAAAGCTCTCTTGTAAATGTAAATACTTGAACAAATATAGAAACGAGTGTTATTGTAATTTTAGTTTGTAACTCCACTTTTTATTTTCTTGCATTATTTAAAAGATAAAAAATTATAAATTTATGTCATTAAGTATACAACATACAAAGATGTTATTTGTGACATTAATAACATCAAGCAGGAGGTGGGATACAACTGAAAAAGAGTAGAGTTTTCATATGTGATTGAAGTTAAGCTTTAATAATACATTAAGAAAACAATTAACAAAATGACAATAGTACATTTTGTAACTATTTTAAATTTAAATGAACTAAATTCTCTAATCAAAAGACACAGATTATAAGACTAGGTTGTACTGGGGTATCAGACAGTCTGGACCCAAGCCCTTCTCCTCTGCTTATTAGATATGCAATTTCAGTAGGTTACTTAACCTCTTGGAACCTCAGTTTCTTCATTTAGAAAATGGGGACAATAAGTTCCCATCTAATCAGAGGATTAAACACAAAGTCATTGATGTGGCATATTTTTAAAAAAGCTGTCTGTAACTAAGGGTTCTATTTTTCTTGGGGTCATTATGGAAATGCAGTGAAAGGAAAAGAGGAGATAGGAGGATGATATTTGAAAGGCATTTAAGATTTGAATAGGAACACATAAAGTCACTAAGATGAAAGTGACAACTCAGACCAACATGAACTTGATGACCTTGTGATTAGAACTTTGCATTTGGTCACAATTATGGAGCACTGATTGCATGCCAAATACTTTTACCTGTTGTTTTGTTTTTAAATGACCTTATCCCCATTTCACAAATGAAACTACTGAGACCCAGGGAAGTGACAAAATAGCCAGGCTGGGAATTGAATCCTAAACTATAAGCTTTTTCCACAACACTGAGGCAAAAACTATCTTTGGTTCTGTGCTTCTCAGTCTAGCAGAAGCAAGACAAAGAGAGTGAGACCTCCTCCACCTTCAACCCCTCATCACAATCCCCACCCTCACCTTCTCCATTTGAGCCCAATAGTCCAGCACATCACTTGCAAAGCTAAATTCCTCAGGCGTGTCATAGTCATTCCATCTGAGAACTCCATGTCCTGATAAAGACTGGCATCTCAGCTGCCAAGGTGCAGAATGGAAGCCGTGGGAGGATTTGTGGATACCACAGAGGACTCGGAACCTCATAAACAACTGCATGGTGAAACAGTTCTCAGGAACTGGGCAGAGTTATCAAGTTCCCACCTGCATTGAGAAGAGATAGCTAATAGGTTCATTCTGTAGCAAGAACTTTCTCCACAAAAAAGATGCATGCTTTTTGTTCATTCCTAGAATTATAGCTTTGTCTCAGTTCCCCAGAATCTGGAAGGAACAACTCCTTGATTTTGGTGGGGATTTATCTTCCCAGCTGAGGAACTACAATTCAGGAAGTGCTGAGTAGGGACTGTTGCTATGACAAGAGGTTGCTATAAATTCCAGGGGTCTACTCCTTCAACGGAGGATGGCAGTCATGCAGCTATTCCCTTTGTGGTAGAAACTCACCATTTAAAAATTTCTGTACCCTATGCTACCTTTACTCTGGAGACCTCTTTCTGCCACACTTGATCATGTGGTTCACAGGTAAGTCATCATATCTTTAGATGATTCCACTCCCTGACTAAAGTTGATTGGTCCATGACTTTTTAACCTAGGCTGAGCCAATTGTAATTCCTCTCCAGAATTCTGTGTGTGTGTGTGTACTTGATAATAAGATAAGATAAATAATGCTTTCTTTCTCTGGTAGAAGCCAAACAATGCACATTTTGGGTACTGTTTGTGGTTATGATTCCTATCATGTGGAGATAATCCCCCTACCTAAGAGAATGAAGCAAGTGTACAGGAACTTAGAGATGAGAATCCTAAGAATTCTGCAATCATTCAAGTCCCTGGTTCAAACTGTTCTGAGATCGCTCTGCATCTCTCCTGCTCTTGTTAATATCCTTCCTGGATCCTGGAATCCAAATGTTTCTGTTTTACCTGAGATTGGGTTTCTGTCACTTGAGACTGTAAGGATACTGACAAGCATCCACCATCATCCTCAGAGCAGACACTGATAATATCACAGCACCTTCCCACAGGCCTGGCATGTGACCTTGAGATCTTCCCTAGGATAACGTTCCAGGCAGCTATTACCAATCTATCAGAGTTGACACATAAAATGAAACCACTTTGTCCTCTCAAATCCTGACAAATGCCACAACATGAGAGCAGAATCTTCAACTGTTAGGGACATTCTTAAAGTTTTATTGCCAAAATTGGCTTAAGCTACAACCTCTATTTCTATGAAAATGTTGATTGAAGAAAGTCACTTCACAAATAGCTTTTGAAGCCAAACACTTTATCACTGGTGACAATTCAGTCTCCTCTCCCTCCCCCCCATTTTTGGAGTTGGAGTCTCACTCTGTCGCCCAGACTGGAGTGCAGTGGCTGCTCTCAGTCACTGCAGCCTTGACCTGCTCGGGCTCCAGCAATCCTTCTGCCTCCACCTTCCAAGTAGCTGGAATTACAGGCGTGCGCTACCACGCCCGGCTAACTTTTTGATTTATTGTAGAGATGAGGTCTCATCAAGTTGCCCAGGGAAGTTTCGAACACGCGGGCTCAGGCAATCCACTCACCTCAGCCTCCTAAGGTGTGGGATTACAGGCTGAGTCACTAAGCCCCCTCTCCTCTCCCCTAGTTTCAGCAAAAATGCAATACTTTTTGACAATAAACTCATAAATTAGGCCAATAAAACTGATAATGTCCAGCTAGTGGTCCTTTATCTCAAACTGACATCAATTGGCTGCCACTAAGAATTATCTGCTTTGCTTAAATGGGATGCTCTCCAATTTGTCTTGGTTCCCACCATCCTCAGTTTGTTACATCTGCCTGTTTCTCCACTTATCGCAGTTTTGCAGCCCCTAAGGACTTTTGAGCTTAAGATCTCTGATCTAGACCAATTTCCCAGGAAGGACAGCAATTGTCTAAAGGTTGCAAGGCACGTTTCACCTACAGAACAGATTCTAGAAGTTCACACCCCTCTGCTTCTTTTTTTTTTAACATGTACTTTCCCTCACAGGCCTAAGCTGATTTAGAGTGAGAATATCAGGCTCAATTGTAATTTTTCTAGCCATGTGTATATGTGACCTCAGAATCTTCTTTAAAATACTAACTCACTCTTTTCCCCAAAGACAATGCAAACAACCCCTTAATAAGTAGCTGAAAAACAAAACAAAAGAGAGATATATAATAAGAAAATCCATTAACCCTTTATTATGGGTTGAATTTGTCCTTCCCAAAATGCTTATGGTGAAGTCCTATCCTCCAGTTTTTCAGAACATGAGAGTATTTGTATATAGGATCTTTGAAAAACTAATTATTTTAAAATGAGGTCATTAGCTGGGCTCGGTGGCTCAGCCTGTAATCCCGCGCCTTTGGGAGGCTGAGGTGAGTGGATTGCCTGAGCCCGTGGGTTCGAGACCCGCCTGGGCAACTTGGCGAGACCTCATCTCTACAATAAATAAAAAAATCAGCCGGGCGTGGTAGCACATGCCTGTAATTCCGGCTACTTGGAAAGCTGAGGTGGCAGGATCACTGGAGCCCAGCAGGTTGAGGCTGTGGTGGCTGAGAGCGGCCACTGCACTCCAGTCTGGGTGACACAGTGAGACTCCAACTCAAAAAAAATAAATAAATAAATAAAATAAGGTCATTAAGGTAGGCCTTAATTCAATGTGACTGCTGTTCTCATGAAAAGAGGAAATTAGGACACAGACACACTCAAAGGGAGAATGCTATGTGAACATGAGGCAAGCTATCCACAAGCCAAGGAGAAAGACTTCAGAAGAAAACACCCTGATCTTGGACTTCTAGCCTCCAGAACTATGAGATATTAAATTTCTTTTGTATAAGTCACCTAGTCTGCAGTAATTTATTATGGTTTCCCTAGAAAACTAATATACTCCTTTTGATCAAATAAAGAAGTGATTTTGATATCCTCTTATAAATGTTTATGATTCTAATTTAATCTTCCTCTTGTGAGAGGGACAAACACAGCTGAGGTAAACTGTGGTAGCTGGGAGCACAAGAAATCAAACAGCAGAAGTTCAAATTCCAGCCCTCTCAACCACCACCTAAGTAACATGGAATAATTGGCTTAACCTCCCTATACAACATGGAAATATCGCCAGTATTTATAGCCTAAAGTTGTGATGGTGGATGAACAACATCTGCATAAGACACTTGAACACAGACACAGCACAGACAACTACTCTGGAAATAAGAACTACTGTTAGTTATCACTCTCCCTAGGGGAAATTCGCATTGAATAACAAACCCTGACAAAAAGAAATGACTCCTTTACCTTTGGAATTAACTTTAAAACATCATTTTGGTTAGTGATGAACTGCAAATACACAGTGGTCTCATAAAATTATAATAGTGCACTTTTATTGTACATTTTCTGCATTTAGATATGCTTACATACACAAATACTTGACCGTTGTGTTACAATGACCTACAGTATAAAATATGGTAACATGCTCCACAGATGTGTAGCCTAGAAGCAATATGGTATACTAGAGAGCCTAGGTATGTAAGAGATTACACCATTCAGGTTTGTGTGAATATACTCTATGATGTTCCCTCAATGACAAAATCACCTAACAACACATATCTCTGAACTGTCCAGGTCATAAAGCAACACATGACTCCATGTCTATGTCTATATCCATATCTATCTATTCCTCACCATGCTTGACACATAGTAATTACTCAAAAAATGATAGATTCTTCTATTCTTTGACATAGTTCGGAAAGCTGACAGATGAAATATGGGAAAAGAAAAGCCAATGCTCCCCGAAAATAAAGTTATAAAAACATATTTTTAATTTTTCAAGTATTTATCATGGATGTGCCATGTATGGCTTTAAATACTACCAGAGATTAATTAGACTGAAAGAGTTTCTGTCCTCTTGAAGCATATTGTCTAAGGACATCCTATATAATAATTTTAAAGATCAATTTCTTGAAGTGCTTAAAGTACATTCTGAAAACAATCTGTCACTGTGGCTTTGAGAGGCAGCTGGACTCCCACTACATGTCCAGATACACAGTACCTTGAAGAGTTCTTGCAACTGAGCTTTGACTTCACAAGACTTTGGACTAATACAGCTACTGAATGAGGCAGCATACTGGGTGTGTTATAGGGTATCCCAGAGTTACAAAGCCAGGATTTGACTTTTGGTTTCATCCTCTACCAGCTAGGTAATCTTGGATACTGGTCCTGTCTCTGAATTTGAGGGTACACTAAGAATACCTATTTCTGACTTCTTGTAAGGATTAGTGAACCAATCCACATAAATCACTTGACTGGCTTCGAGTGTGGTAGACAGTAAGGACTCAATAAATGTTGAAAGGCTTTTTAAGTCCCAGAAAATTCTGAAGCCAAACCCCTCCTCATTAGTTTATGTCAAATAATATTTTTAAATGAAAGGCATTCACTTTATAGAAAGTGAACTAACTTCTGCATAGAGAAGATTTATTTTGAGCATTCACCTTCTGGATTTGTAGCCTCCTTCCATGGCCCACCACATTCAGAGTTGCCTAACATTAGTCAGTTCCCTTCTGTGTGCCAGCCACTGTGTTACACATATTTCAGGAACATTCCCATTTAATTCTCTCACTTAATATCAGCAGCTTTATTGTGCAGTTAAGGTAATGAAGTATCAGAAAAGTTAAGCAATTTGCCCAGCGTCATTCAACTTATAAGTAGCATTGCCAGAATTTGAAATTGGATTTTAAGTTTAGGAATCCATATAGACTTTACTGCCCCATGGCACATACATGCTCACGCACATGCACATACAAATACATATACACACCAAAGAAGCTGTTGTTCATCTCCTTACCTGGTGTGATTTAGGACACGGCTGGGTTAGGCCTTGAATAGATATAGTAAAGGAGGCATTGTATGTTTGGTTCTCTATCATCAGGTCCTTCCCAGGAGTGTGCACACATCTAAACTCGACTCCGGGCCACAGCCAAGGGGAACTTTGAACAGAGAACTTGTAAGGAGTCCAGCGATTCAGTAGGGGGAGGAGATGCTCAGGGAGAACAGGACTGAAAATAATTACAGGTCTCTACAGAGAACTAATTAATTATAAAAACCAATCCTGTGTATGAAATAAGCTCCAGTACTTGTGGAATGACTTGGCATTCAAGAGAACAAAGTCAAATGGGGCACTTTCGCTAGCAGCTAACCTGCTCCCCACTCCCAGCTCTGCATCCTCATGGTTTCTCTTCAATGACAGCTGAGAGGCAGTGTGGCCTCATACATAAGAGCTTGTGCTCTGGAGGCAGAAAGATCTGGGTTTGAGCCTTAAGGCTGCCACTTAACATCTGAATGATCTTTGTGGATTTTCTCACTCTCTGCCTTAATTGTCTTATTAATTTTTTATTTTTTCTTATCGCCCATGCAGAATTGTTTTTGGTTTGTAAGATAAAAATAATAATAGTAACATCTACCTTCCAGAGTTTTTCTCTGCTTATTTGTTTGTTAGGAATAGATAAAATAATTTATATTTTATAGTGCTGGGTATAATCAATGTTGGTTGTTTTTATTAATTTGAAACATTAAGAGAAGCAAAATAAAGGGTCGTGGAATCCCAAAGTCTTGAACTAAAGTCCTGGCCCAGCCATTTATAAGAAGGCACTTTGGCTAGCCATTTATCTCTCAAAGATTGTTATTCTCATCGGTAAAATGAATGGCTTATTGATATGACTTGTTTCATGGGATCATTGAAAGGGTTATGTGATATTAAGTGGGCTAAACACCTAGTTCAGGCATTCAGACGTGGGGTTGATAGTGATGTCACATTGGATAAGCCAAGGTTGTCATATGTAGTGCCTGCACTGTTGGTCTTCTGTTGGAGTCATTTGAGAGCTATATCATTTAGCAATGGGGAATCTCCAGTTTTCTACCCCAACTTTTCATCCTAATCTCCTTTGAATCTGGGAAGAAAACACCTCACTACAAACTAACTACTAAGGATTTTGGGGGACATCCAGGACATTCTTGCCAGGGCTGAGAGGCAAGAACTGGTTAACTGGGCACACTAAGCAAAACATTAAACACTTTGAGATTAGATGAGATTGGGCATGCTCAGGGCACAATGGCTGTAAACAAAACATTAAATACTTGAAGTATTAAAGTACAAAAAAATCCCCATTACTGAAGGAGAAGGAATGGAAGAAAATTATCTTCATTTTGAGAAGAGAATGAATATAGGAGGAAAAGCCCATGAGACACCACTCTCTTGGAAGATCTCCCTGTGAACTGCAACATGAATCTGTGGTCAAGAAGACAGTCTCTGTGACCAGGCAGCTTGGGTTTTACCTGTTACCAGCTCTGTGACACTGAGTAATATTTTTAAATCCCTCCATACCTTGACTTTTTCCTCCTTAACAATGGATAAATAGTAGACACAGTAGAACTTTCTAAAGAGTCTATACATGTTTCTTTTTCATTTCTCAACATTTATTGTAGCCAGACTAAGACCATTCAACTCCAGTTCTGGTGAATAAACTCCGGGTAAAAGTGACACAAATCACTTCAATTCTAGAGTTTTTAAGAGCAGATATGAGTTTTTTAGGGTGTTTTGGCACATATTACCATTTGAAATTCTCTTGTTTATTTAACTGACTTTTAACTTGTTTTCTGTACTCCTGATTCAATTCCCCTGGAAACCATGTGTGTAGAAAAGAACTTCATAAACATGACAAAGACTCCTGCCAGAGTCCTGCTCCAGCAGGCTCATGGTTTCCCGAAGGATGAGTGGCATTGGCGAATGAAAGGACACAGACCTGATGCTTATGTGGGACTGCTCGTTTATTATTATCAAACTTACAATATTTATAACATTTTGTTATATAAGTTTTAGGTGGCACACACAGAAAAAACATCATTCAAGTTTCCCATGATGTAAGGACACATTAGGAACATTTCTCTTTAAACTTTTCCAAGTACGTTTTTCTTAACCTTCTAAAGTCTAATACAATCATTTTCCATGAAATCACTCATGGAAGACAAGTAAAACAAAGACTTATTACACCATAATTGCTTATGACCTCTTAAACTTGGTTATATACAAATTACAAAACAATTACACAAGCCAAGCGCATAATCTATTTTAATATCTGGTAAAAAACCACTCTCCAGAACATTGACATTTCTTAGGGTCCCGCCAACAGATCTGGCACAACAGCTCACAATTGGTGGGACATCTACAACAGCCCTATATCTATCTGACTCGCCTCCAATCTGAGGGAAGAAATGGTTTTAATCTTCTTTAAGGAACACATGATACTTAAAGTTCTTATTCACAGTTCCCTGGCAGGGGAAGTGGCTTTTTGTTGGTTGGTATGCAACCAACAAAGATGTTAAGCAATAGAGAAATGAATAAAAGATTTGCAAAATCAAATATTATCTTGCAATTTATAATAATACAGATCATTTGTGTTTGACATATAAATATCTCAACATATGTTATTAGGAAGGAACAAAACAGACTCGAAGAATATGCACAGCATTATGCCACCTGCTTATAAATAAAGTGTGAGGAGACACATATGCCTGCAACTCAACATTTCCTGCTTTGTGACACTGTGCTGCATTATCTGAATATTTATGATCATTACATATTATGAAGTTCATGGCTAACATTGTTTGAGCACTGTGTGTGCTGGGCCCTGGACTCACTGCTGTACATGCATTGCTTTTTCATGTAATCTCTGCATCATAGATAGTATAACTAACCCATTTTACAGACATAAAACTGAGACTCAGAGACTCAAAGTCAAATGTCTGAGGTTGCATTCAATAAGAGGCAGAGCTGGAGCTCAAAACCACATGTGTCTCACAAGAAAGTCCCTGACAGTAGGTCTGGCTCCTCCCAGAGTGTGGAATAGATGGTGCCTCCCCCTTAGGAAGGGCTAGGTGTCACCGTAGGAAACAAACAGCCCCAAGCAGCGGAGATTTTCCATGATGAAGATTTCCTTCTTGCTCATGCTACACACATAAGCACCATGACTCTCTCGGGACCTGTGTTCCATATCCCCACATCCTGACACCCTGATAAAGGAATAGCCCCCATGGAAGTACCTGCCAAGTGCTGTTAGAGATGGAAGAGTGTTGGGAGCCGGCCACAGAAGCCCACTGAGCGTTAGGGATCAGGGAGGGCTGTGGACCCTGAGACCGCTAGGCTGCGTTTGGGAGGTGTTGACCCCATTTCCTCTCCCTTTTCTTATTTGGCACTTAAGCCAGAAACAACTCTGCTAGTTCAAACATAAAACTCTGAGAACTAAAAGGAATACAGCTAACTTTAGAAATCTCATTGTTCCCATTTTCCACTTACTGCAGTTTTGGCTTTAGTACAACTTACAGTTTAAACTTGGATCACATTTGAGAAGCCTTATTGCTGGTGACAAGCTCCATATATTACGATTAGGAATTAGAAACTTTTATAGAAGTTAAGATAGATATATAGGATTTTAGTGTAGCCATTTTGTTAAGAGATTGTAATCAATTGTTCCAAGAAGTGGCCACTGTGAACTTTGGACTGGGCCACATACTGGAGAGCCCAGCGTGATCTTTGGACTGGGCCACATTCTTTAGGAACTGGTTTGAGCTATAGTTACGAGTTTCCATAGCAATTGTGTAAGTAGGATTAGCATAGAATAGAAAGGAAATAGGATTTAAGTTAGTCATCATAGGTGTTGTGTACGCATAAGCTTTAGAGGTTATTGATTATTAGAACATCATGATGCAGTAGGGATTGTTGCTTTGCTTTTGAGGAACATTAACTAAGCATAGGGAACAGTAAGACAATGTTGGGCTTGCCCTTCCTCATGCCTGAGAAAACATCTGGTGGGTGGGGGATGCCCTTCATCCACCTGGCTTTGGGTTCACGTGAAAGACATGTGAGATTGACTGTGCAAAATTTGGGGATAAAAGACCCGTTGTAATTTCCAATAAACGGCTTCTGCACTAGACAGGGGTCCAGTCTCTTTCTTTCTCTTTATATCTATCCCTCCAGTATAATAGCCAATGCCTTCTCACTGACCAGAGACCCCAGATCCTCGCAGGGGCAGGTCCCCTGCAGAAAAGAGAGTGGCCAGTCTCAATGGCTCACACTCTTCTGCCTATAGGTGACACATTTCATTTCCACTCACATATCATGAGTCAAAGCGAGTCACATGACTACATCCAGCTTCAGGAGATGAGGGGGGAACCGAATACTCGATGGACCCCATTAAGGCCCCCACATGGTGACATCCTGTTGGGGGACTGTAGAGGGCAAAAGAGAGGAGTGGGGGGATTGGCTGGACACGACAGCAGAAGTAAGTCACCTTGAATTTGCTTTATCCTCAACCAGGTAGAGTCTGTCCCAGAGCTGCCCAAAATCATCGTTGGCAAGATGAGACGCCATGAACTTTGGAAAGAGGAGTTTGGTCAGATGTAATCAAAAGTAAACTCAGAATCAGTAGTATACATTGGGCAAAAAAATCCCTGGAAGCTTCAGTTACCCCACTCTGCTGTTGGTGAGGATGAGAAACTTGATTTAGTAGGGTGTCAGATGCCAAAAGTCCAAAGTGCTTGCTTTTTTCAATTAAGCCACTGCACTCCAGTCTGGGCGACAGAGTGAGACTCCAACTCAAAAAAAAAAAAAAAAACAATTAAACATTGTCACTATCCTCCCGCCAAGTTGTGAGCTTTATTTTTGTTTGTGTTTTGTTTTGAGTTGGAGTCTCACTCTGTCGCTAAGGCTGGAGTGCACTGGCACAGTCACAGCCACCCCAGCTTCTCTGGCAATCCTTCATTCTCAGCCTCCCAAGAAACAGGAACTACAGGTGTGTGTTGCCATGCCCAGTTAATTTTTTGTTTTTGATTTATGTAAAGACAAGGTCTCACCAGGGTGCCTGGGCTGGTCTTGAACCCATGAACTCAGGCAATCCACTCAACCTGGCCTCCCAAAGTACCGGGATTATAGACTGAGCCACTGAGCCCAGCCTCTGTGTTCTTTTAGTGTTTCTCATGTGAGCACTCAGATCGGGTGGCAGATAATAAAACACTACCATCACGACCCCTTGTGTTGTGCATTTATTGTGTGAATGAACCTGTGCTAAATGTGCTTCACAACTCTTCCTATCCTCCATCTGAGAGATCCTGTGGCCTGCTTCTACCGCCTTGAATAGCCAGGAGGAGGGATGCTCCTCGTAGCTCTCCGTGCCTGTTCTTGCTTTAGGAGAGGTCAATCCTGGCTTGGTAACCACACTTAATTGTCAGACTATCCAATGGGTCCCCTGCCATGATGATCCTCAATAATGCTGCTGCTGCACATGGGTGCCAGCCTGAACCTGGTTTGGGTGAGTGAGGAAAGCAACCTCTGTGAAGGACCAAGATGGAGCTGATATACCCAATGAACAGTCATTTCTACACTCAACATTATTTAGATTGCTCTCTAATCAAGGACAGAAGCAGTTTCTCAGCTATTGATAATTGTTTTGCAACACCTTCCCCAGCATTTTTTGTAAACAAGTTAATCTAATCAGCCTTTCATAACCTTGGTGACACAGACCCCATCAACATGGCAACAGCCATGTGACTAAACCACCCATCTGCCTGCCATTCATCACCCTATCTCAGTACCTATGCTCATTAGTGTCCTTCATTATTACCTGAAAAAGACCGCCACCCAATCACCTTAATGACCTGACTCATTCAAGGGGAAGCTTTAAAAGCGTTCAACCACCCGGGCTCTGTGGCTCAGCCTGTAATCCAGCACCTTTGGGAGGCTGAAGTGAGTGGATTGCCTGAGCCCGCGGGTTCGAGACCCGCCTGGGCAGCAGGACCTCATCTCTACAATAAATAAAAAAATCAGCTGGGCAGAAAATGCCTGTAATTCTGGCTACTTGGAAGGCTGAGGCGGAAGGATCGCCGGAGCCCAGCAGGTGGAGGCTGCGGTGGCCGGGAACGGCCACTGCACTCCAGTCTGGGCGACAGAGTGAGACTCCAACTAAAAAAAAACAAACAAAACAAAAGCATTCAACCTCAAGCAGCCATTCGCCATTCCTTTGCTAAACTCTGTTCTGGCCACGTGGCTCTTTGAGTTACAACTACTATGTTCTTCTAGCTTTGGCTCCCTTCCTTACCTTGGGAAGGTAAATAATCTCTCTCTCTCTCTCTCTCTCTCTCTCTCTCTCTCTCTCTCTCTCATTGGCTTTCTAAATAAACTATATATTCCAATCTAACTTCTGTGCAATTATTGCATCTTTCACGTGACACCAGATTACAGACCAGAACTCCCTCCCTAGGACCGACCTAACACAAAGTATTCTCTACCACTGCCCAAGATAATGAGCCCTACTCCCCAACTTCATGGATCATGCCTTCCCAAGTTCCCAGGAGCTCTTTCATTCAGCCCACTCTCCCAGGGCCTTGCAATCCCCAAGCCCAGAATCCTCAACATATAATACCCCCTTTTGCAGTACAACCCCTCCAGAGACCGAGAACTCTCCCCAGAGCCCCCATCCTTGGCCTCTGAGATGGAACCATCAGAGGCTGAGAGCAGGTGGGGAAAAAGTGATGCAGTGTGGGGGTGGGGGAAGCACGAATTGTCCCTTTCTCATTCATCCCTAGTGGTCACCGTTAGAGAGTTGCACCAGCATCTGCCAATTTCTAAGGTGCAAGGCACATGCATTATAGGGAAATAATCTGAAACAGAAAACACAGAGACCAAGAGGTACAGAACCAACCCAAGTCTCAACTGGGCACTCAAGCATATGACCCATGGACTCAGGCACACACAGACTCATTCTGCAGACACACACACTGACACATGCAAAACAACACACAGATACACACAGGTCCATGTGACACAGCTCCACAGGGAAGATCCACACAAGCAATAGACACACAAACACAATGGCACAATCCCTCATGCAGAGACAGAGACACAGCACACAGAGGTTTGCAGATAGACACTAGGAGAAACACAAACACACACAGACACACAGGCACAATCAGGAACACACAAAGGAGCAACAAGTTCACACACACAGTGATGTATTCACAGATACGCAGATACTTACATGCAGATTTACACATCAAAAATGCACACAACCCTCCAATCCCATCCCACAGGACAACCAGACAGACCTGGCACTCCTGGGGTCACTCCTGTGGACAGTCGAGGGGAATAGACTCTAGTGTGACCTGCACCACCTGAGTTCCCATGAAATGGGATTTTTTCCAGGGTAAAATCCAGGACTGACTTTCTGCCCCTTCTAAGGCCTTCTACAGGCCTCAGCTTCCTCCTCTCTCAGAGGCGCCACCCAGACCCAAGTTCCCTCAGATCCTCTACTTTGGCTGGTGCAATCCCTCCCCTGACCACTCTGAACCTGATTCCCCATCTGTTCAATGGGAGAGTGGTGCCACCTCAGGGACCCAGGAGATGATGTCTGCCAAGCACAGTGCTTAGCACAGTGGTGACAGGAGGGGCTGCTGTTATTGTCACTGCCTCTGATGCTAAAGGCTTCCCAGGGGCAGTTGTGGGAAGAAAGACACTCTTGGGAGGTGAGGAAGCTCATGTGCACAGAGGTTCAACAGATCGCCTCCTCCTATCCTCAGTCTCTGCACACAGCAGCAGGCACTCCCATTTGAGGAAGAAAATTGGCCTAGGGTCACATAGCAGGTCAACATCGCAGCTGGTCTTAAACACAAAGTTCTTGTCTTGCCAAGGGCTCCTGGCTCTACCTCCAGGGGCACACAAAGGCCTACCTACAAGAGAGGTTGACATGGCTTTGGGAGCATTTCTGGGACTGCAGGAATGAACTTCCTGTGTGAGGTTCCAAACTCTGTTCACTTCTTCCTTTCCCTGTCTCTGCTCCAGCTATAATCAGGGTGATCTGAAAACCCTTCCTAGAAATAATGGGTTTCTCTCTTGTTCCCTTTTCGGCTAATCTGACTTCAACTGGACCTTACCTAGTTTCTCCTTTTACAACCAGGACAACCCAATTCTGGGGCTCTCTCGTTATGCAGGCAACAGCACATAAAGATAATTTAATACCATTATTTTGGTATTCCTGCTTTGTTTTTCTCTTGCTTTTTTTTAGGGTTTCTTTATATTTGTGGTAAAATACATTGTTTTTTTTTCATTTATAGCAGTGATAGGATGTTTCTTATTTGTTATAAATTTATATATTTCTTGTTTACTATAAATGTATATAATATTATAAATACTATGAAGAGCAATACTATATATGTTACATATAATACATATATAATACCATCTATATTATAATACTATAAACTATATATAGTAATAGGATTTAAAACAATGATTTAAAGATGTCAGAGGCCTAAATGAGTTTGGTAACAGTTTGTGCAATTAGGCAGAAAAAGACATTTAGAACATTCATCTGAGGACAGGGCTCAGGCGAGATGATCATCAGTGGGGAGTTGGTCCCATCACTCCTGGTGCTGCCAAGCCCTCTGGGTACTGTCATCAAATTCCTCAGGAAAAAAGTTGATGACCTCTGTCTCGTCAAATGCCACATTCCTTAGAGCTCCCTGGGAGGTCGATTACAAAACCCAGCTTGAATTTTCTGCCCATTTGGAGTCCAAATTTAGCGTCTAGGATCACAGGCAGTAAAGTGACAAAGATAAGTGATATGCTTACCCTATTTCAGATGTTAAATATCCAGGTTAGTCAGGGATGATTTAAGACCACACACTCTTGTTACCCAAAGTGGAACTCCCAGGAGTGAGGGAGCTAATTTATTGCCATGTTATGATCATATCATTCAGTTCAAACAGCCTCTTCCTTTTGATTTTATCTTATATTTCACTCATAAGGGTACTTTGAATTTCCAACTGTACGGGAATTTCTAGTTAGCTTTATTTTCTCGACTTTTTGCACAATTACATTATCAAAAACATACAATGTGATTTCATTCCTCTGAAACATAGTGAGATTTACTTTATGAACAAATAAATAGGGTTAATTTGTGTAAAGGTAGCACGTGTGCTTAAAATTAATGTATTGTCAACAGTTGTTATAGAGACATAATGATACAATGATGATAGCTAGTAGACATGACTGAGATGCTTTGTTATTAAGATGTTCTATGTCTTAACTGATGTTTCCTTGCTTATTGTATGAATTGCTGAGCGAAGAGTGTGAAACCTCCCACTCTGCTTGGGTGTTGGATTCTCCCTGCAGCCAAAAGTGACCACAAGAAACCTTGGGATTTGGGAAAGAAAGGAGTGGCCCGGGGAACAGGGGAGCTGGGCTGAGAGGGACCAGAAATCATAAGATCTGCGAAGGCTCCAAGGAAGACCTGTCCGTGTCGGTTGGGACGGCGCGAGAGGGGCTCACGTGGGAGGGGGCGTTTTTTGAATGGGGGTCGGGTCCGCGAGGCGTCCATTGTGATGCGCCTGGGGCGGCAGCAGGGGATTGGT
>NW_007246861.1:0-25892 GCF_000164805.1 Carlito syrichta
TGAAACGTCATTGTACACCTAACCCTTAACTGTACCCCACAAAACCATAATAAAAAATACTGATTAATGAAAAAAAAAAAAAAATTATCCTAACATGTGTCTCTTGTTTCATCTTTCAAATGAACTTGGGAATCTTTGCAATGTGAATTACATGAAAATAATTTGAGTAGAGCTGGCATTTTATATTATTCAGTCTTCCCATACAAGGTATATCTCTTTTTTGTTCAGATCTTCTTTCACAGTTTCTTATAAAGTTATATGATTTGCTTCAAAGAGGCCCCTTTATACGAGGGAGGAACCCCCCCAAACTGGAATTTATTTATAAAAAATTATGTATTCTTACATGTTTAAATTTCAGTCAACTTCAAAATACTCTCTGATGCATTATGCCTTTGAGATACTTTTTCCACTGCTTAACATAGTTTTTTAACTTGTCAATTTTGATGCCTTTTTGTGCTTTTTTTGTTTGTTTCATCTATTCCACATTGGCAAAACATTTTCCTTTGAGGACTTTTTTTATCTGGGAAAAAGCAAAACAAAAAATCACTTGGAGCAAGATTCTGTGAATCGAGAAGGTGAAACACAAGGGTTATGTCAGTTTTGGTCAAAAATTGCTGAACACCAAGCGCAGTGTAGGCAGGTACACTCATAAATCACCCATCATGACATGGGCAAACATGAAAGAATCTCCAAAAAAAAAATTCACTGAAGCCGAACCCAGCCTCTCACAACAATGCTAGCTGGTACACTGGTGCTGATGGGTTCCAGGAACACTTACCTAGTTGGGGAAGCCTGTATATTACTAGAAGCCTGCCCCTCTAAAGATAATTTTTGTTTTTTGTTTGGTCTCCTGTCATATATCTGTTATTATGAAGGATGTTTTTCATTATATCTTTATTTACCACTGGTTATGGGATTTAAGAATACTATTGATTTTTCAAATATTTAAGTTCATTCCTCTCACCAAGCTATTGTGTGTTTTAATAGTTTGTCAGTTAATTCATATGAGCTTTCTGGATATACCATTATGCTGTGGCCAACAGTACTTTGGTTTCTTCCTTCAGTAATCATGTTCCATTACTTCTAGTCTTATGTTCTTACATTGATTAAAGTCCTATCAACTTTAGAAGTGATTGGCTGTAAAGTACCTGTTTTCTGTTAGGAATGATTATGTAACTCGCCTATAGATTGCAGGTTACTGTGAAGAAAGGCTTCTGTGAAACTATCATGTTTAGTTGGTGATGATCAATGATGTCTTTTAATATTTTTGGTAGAGCAATTAGAATTTTAGGGAAAACTCATTGAAATAGTAGCCTTGAAAACTAATTTGAAGCAGATTTAAAAATAGATTATTGTATAATTTTATTCTTTTTATATTTCTGGATGGAAACTTGGTAATATTGAGAAAGAGAAACTTGGAGACAAATAAATAATGTGAGTTCAATGATTATAAAGGAAAATTCCATTTATATGGACAATTTTTTTTTTTTTTGAATCAGAGTCTCACTCTGTTGCCCAGGCTGGAGTACATTGGCATGCATGGACCTGCTGGGCTCAGGCGATCCTTCTGCCTCAGCTTTCCAAGTAGCTTTCTGGAACTATAGGCACACACTACCACACCTGGCTAATTTTAGATTTATTGTAAAGACAAGGCCTTACCAAGTTGCCCAGGCTGGTCTTGAACCCCTGGGCTCAGGCAATCCTCTTGCCTCGGCCTCCCAAAGGTATTATAGGCTTGAGTCACCACACCTGGCTGGATGATTGTTTTTAATAGCCTATTCATTATATAGAATAACATAGTTTGAGTTTTTTGCATTAGATTCAAGCAGAGTTATCTTTTTTCTTTTAATTATCCCTATAACTTTCCCACTGATTTACTCTCCTGATAATGCAGTTTTCCAGCTCCTAAGTAGTGTGTTGCTGCCTTGTCTTTATTCAACACAGAAAGCCAAAACCATTCATCAGGTCCCCCTCTGGAGTGTGGTCATCCCCCTTTCTTTACATTTATCTGGATGTAGATATGTGTCTTCTGTCTTTTCTCCTCAGCAATCTGTTGCATAGCCTTTCAAATGTGCTGCAGTCCTGAGCACAGTCCATATGACTTGTCTACATGGCTCCTGCAGCAGTTACTTTCCTTTTGCTCTTTTCTCTGCCTCCAAATGCTCTCCTTCCTTCTTGCCCAGCCATCTCTCTGTTCAGAAGTTGGACTCTCTGATGGAATACTCTCTGATCATCTCAGGCACAAGTGCCTGGATTCCCAGGGCACTGTACGGCATTATCTTTGTTTTTAGTGCTCTGTGGTTTGCATTCTGTGTATTTGAGACACCTTTTTCATTTGGTTCAGTGTCTTCCTGGGTACATTGAGTTTCCTGTGAATCCCCAGTGCTGGGCACTACTCTTGTTTGTTGAATGGGTGAGTGAAGTGTTGTCTGTACTTTGGTGCTTAGTACCCTGAAACATGCAGTTTTTCTACACAGTTCCCAGATTGACTAGCCTTCCCTATATATGCTGTTACTCTAAAAAATATTATCTTAACAATAATCATGATACATATAGTTATTTAAAATGTATGCTCTTTGTTTTGATTGGGCTTCATATGTTGCTGTTGTAAAAATGACTTGTAACTTGTTTAGGATTTTTTTTAATGACTTTTTCATTTAAAATTTAAAAAAATTTTTTTGGTAAATATATACCAAAAGGACCAGAAAAAAGTGCAAGATGACAAAAATGCAAATGTGGCCAAAGCTAGGACTTTGTTACCTGTGGCATGGTTGTACTTCTCTGTCAATATTTTATAGCCTTGAGTGAAAAATATCATATGCTAGTGCCAATGTGTAACTCTTTTAGAATTGTCGCTTAACTGGGAAAGTTTCAACTCAGCAAACAATTATACCTTGAAAATGCTCCTAGGTCTCAATCAAAGTTAACTAATATATTTTTGATCATGATTAATAATAGTAGTGATAATGTCAAAAATGAAATTAGATCAAGGTAGAAAATTTCTAAAATTTATTGTGCATACAAAAGGAAGTTTAGAAACCAGGAAACTTCAGACAGATATTGGTAAGGAGTTAACTCACAGCAGCTTAAAAGCATAAATGAGGTTGTACCTTAATCTCTGTTGTGATTGACTATTAGAAACTTACATTCCTTTTAGGGAAAATAGAGCTGTAAAAGCTTGTCTGTAGATGATTGAATTTTTTCATGCTGATGGGAAGAAGAGCTCAAATTTTGTGTGGTGGCTCACACCTGTTATCCCAACACTTTGGGAGACTGAGGCTTGAGCCCAGGAGTTTGAGACCAGCCTGGGCAACATAGTGAGACCTCATCTCTACAAAAAAATAAAAAGTTTAGCTGGATATGGTGGCATATACCTATAGTCCCAGCTACCTGAGAGACTGAGGTGGAAGGATAGCCTGAGCCTAGAAGGTGGAGGTTGCAGGAACCATGATTATGCCACTGCACTCCAGCCTGGGTGACAGACGGAGACTTCAACTTAAAAAAGAAAAAAGAAAACATTTTAATTAAAGTCTGTTCTTGCTGAAATATTAATCCTCCTGTGTTTTTATTCTGAAAGTCTCAGCGTGCTTTTATAAGAATTCTACCTTTTTTCCTCCTGTCCTCACGATTTTCATGTAAATAATTGAGAATCATTTCATTTGAAATGATTCTTCTTAAAAATCAATTAGAATTTCTTTTTTTTTAAACCATTGTTAGCCTACGGTTTCCCAATGGTAGGAACCCCTGCATAGCCAATGGTGCCATATCCTTAGAAGAAAGAGGGAAGTGGGCTTCAGGGAGAAGGTGACATTGAGCTCTCTTGTTTTTTCAGTAGAAACTCTGTGAGCTCCCTGTTGTTCCAAGTTTAGGCTGAACCACCTTCTATCCCTCCTGTCTGGGTATAAATCGGTTGGATTTGGCATGAGTGGGAGCCGTCAGTGTAGGGGCTTGAGAGGGAGTGGAGGACACAAAATGGATGCAGAAATATTTTTTATCTACTCAGTTTCGTATGTTCATGTTGTTTCACTTTCATTTGCCTGCTGAGTGACCATGGAACAAGGCTTTCTGCCCTGTGAAAGTTGTTTTTGGATGCTGTGAGAGCCGTCTCCTGAAAGACAGTGAGTGGAGTGTGGCAGCTCATCCTTCCCTGTGTCCCTGCCACTCTCAACCTGCCCCCACTGCAGAACATCTACAGGCTGCTCACCATCATCTGTGTGATACTTTCATCAGGTTCTTACTTTCTGCTTTCATTTCTGTTTCTCCACTTGGGACTCTTTATGTTTATGTCTTATAACTTTATATCCTGTTGTAAGCTGCCTTCAATTATTTGATTTGAGAAGTTAACAAATAAACATTAATTTTGAGCTTCTTATCTGAACTGAACTTAAAAAATGAGATAAAATAAACTTATTCAAATTACATTGAGAGTAAGAACACTCAGTTTCTTTGTAAGAATCTGAATAGCCCAAGGAGAATCATGTTATCACATTGGGAAACTCTAAACATCATTAAGTCCCATTTGGTCATCTTGCAGAAGAGGAACCTCAGCCCTAGAAAGATTCCCAACTTAAAATTTGTAACATTAGCTCAATGTGGACCCTCTGTCACTTGATAGCATGACTTTCATACAATCAGCACTTTCAAACCTTAAAAGGAGATATTCTCAAACCCCCTTTTCAAGACCTAATTGGGACTTGCATGTATCAGCTGATGACCAGACATGTCCTGCTACTTTATTACATAAAACAAGCACAATAATCAACTTTGTCAAGCAGTGTTTACTTGCACAATTATTTGAATACTGTGGTGTGTTTATTTATATTAGTTTCTAAAGATGAATGGAAATGGAAAAATATAAGCTCTGATACTAACAACCATACAACCAAGACAACGATGGGTATAATTCAGTGTACAAATGTGGTGATTCATGGTCAACTAGACAGTAGAACATAAACTGATCAACTCAGTGTGCAAAGTTAAGTTAAACATACCCCAAAGACCAAGACTACAGTATCTAAAGATTCTTCAAGTGATGACGTGAAGAGAAAATTTAGAAAAGATAAATAAAATACAAAATGAAAATTAGCATCAGAACATTCCAGGAACTCAAATACAGAGAAAGCATTTAGAGGTCTATTCTTTAAGTATACAGACTCATTCATCAAGAGAAAGTAGCTAGTGCCTAACAAGAAAAAAGATAACACAGCATCAATATCTACATCACATCTTCTGTTGTACCCCTTACAGAATCACCATCCAGTGATACCTTGCAGGATTTTTTTCTTTTCTTCTTTTTTTTTGAGTTGACTCTCACCCAGGCTGCTGTGCAGTGGCACAATCGTGACTCAAAGCAGCCTTGACCTCCTGGGCTCAGGTAATCCTCCTGCTTCAGCCTCCCAAGTAGTTGGGACTACAGGCGTTCACCACCATGCCTCGCTAATTTTTTTGATTTTTTTGTGAGACAAGGTCTTGCTATGTTCCCCAGGCTGGTTTCTAACTCCTGGGCTCAAGCATTCCTCCCACCTCGGCCTCTCAAAGTGATTACAGGCATGAATCACCACATCCAGCTGATAACTCCTTACAGTTAATAACAATGTTAACTATTTATTTTACCCACTAGAAACAGTACTACTGCTGAAAAAACTATCCAAATTTCAGTTTAACATATTTTTGATGTTTTAAAAAATACATGTACATTGCATAACAGTTGGACTTAAAAATATACATTTGTAACTACAAATTTCATACTTTTTAGTTCTTTCTCCCTTCCCCTTCATTCCCCAGCCCTTGCCTACCACTATCCTACTCTTTACTTCTGAGAGATCACCTTTTTTAAATACTAAGATCATGCAAGCCGGGCTTGGTGGCTCAGCCTGTGATCCCGTGCTTTGGGAGGCCGAGGTGAGTGGTTTGCCTGAGCCCGCGGATTCAAGACCCACCTGGGCAAATTGGTGAGACCTCATCTCTACAATAAAAAAAAAAATTAGCCAGCATGGTAGCGTGCGCCGGTAGTTCCATCTACTTGGAAGGCTGAGGCCTAAGGATTGCCAGAGCCCAGCAGGTTGAGACTTCAGTGGCCAGGAATGGCCACTGCACTCCAGTTTGGGTGACAGAGTGAGACTCCAACTTGGGGAAAAAAAAAAAAGAGATCATGCAATTTTTATCTTAGTATGCCTGGTTCACTTTACTTAATGTAATGACCTCCAGTTCTATCCAAGTTGCCACAAATTGCAGGATTTCATTCTTTTTTGTGGCTTAATAGTATTCCATTGTTTATATACACCACATTTTCTTTGTCTACTCATCCACTAATGAGGACTTAGGTTGAATTAATATCTCTGCTATTGTGAACAGTACTGCAATAAGCATGGGAGTACATATATGTCTTTGCCATACTGATTTTGTTTCTTTTAGGTATATACCCAGTAGTGGCGTCATATTCATTCCTGGGTAATACTATATTTCTATTTTTATTTTTTTGAGGAACCTCTATATATTTTTCATAGTGGCTTTACTAATTTGCATTCCTACCAACAATGTATAAGAGTGTCCCTTCCTCTACATCCGCCAGCATTTATTTTTAATCTTTTTGATACAGCAGCTATAACTGGGGTGAGGTGTTATCTCGTTGATTTGCATTTCCCTGATGACTAGTGGTGTTGAGAATTTTTTTATATCTCTTTTGGCCATTCATGTATTTCCTTTTGAGAGATATCCAGTTTTTTCTTTTTTTGCTCATTTTTAAATTGGATTTTTTTTTTTTTTTTTGCTATTAAGTTGCTTGAGTTTCTTACATATTCTGGATATTAATCTCTTGCCAGATGTACAGTTTGCAAATATTTTCTCTTCTTCTGTAGGCTTTCCAGAGAACTGTCCTTTCTTAGATGTGAGATAGACTATGATAGAACTGAAACCCAGCACAGAAGGGGGAAACTAGGCTTTGAGTTCCTCTTCTTTGCAGTTTGTATGTTTTTTAAACAAGTGAAACTTATAACAATGGTCACAGATACATATTTTAGTTTAAGTGGTAACACCCCCCCCCCCCAGATCTCAGTATGTTAACATCTCCATCTTATCTGGAGATTAATTTTCTACCTATGTCATCTTTCTGGAGCACAGCCCAGGACTGAGAATTCAAAGCCTGTATGGATAAAGCATGACCATTTCAACCCACCTTCACTAAAACCATGCTCTTTATTCCTTAGATCTTTACCCAACCTCATTGAAACTACTTAGCATTCAGTTCTCATGAGCTTAATTATTTTGCTTCCTAGATAGCTTACAACAGTATGAAAGTCTCAGACTC
Organism: Carlito syrichta; assembly: GCF_000164805.1. Lineage (NCBI taxonomy): Eukaryota > Metazoa > Chordata > Mammalia > Primates > Tarsiidae > Carlito > Carlito syrichta. The sequence goes on from NW_007246861.1 coordinate 7,307, forward strand.
AGAAAGGATGGTAGAGCTATTAGTACTACTATTATAATAGTAGTAGAGAATCTGCTGACCAAATGAAATCAGAGACAAAAATGAAAAACACCAAAAAAAAAACCAAAACAAAACTGTATGATTGCTCAGAATGTGATAGATTTTCTTGAAGAATGACCATGGTTATTGAGAAAAGCTTTAATTATGTTTATAGTCCCTGTTTAATGGTAGTAACATTCATTATATTTCTATACTAGTGGTTCTCAAGTTTTAGTTGCTTGAGAATCATCCTGAAGGGTTGTTAGTATTTGTAACCTCAAAATCTGTACTTTAAGTGCTTTCATGGTCATTTGCAGATTTGTGCAGAACAGGGGAAAGCATCTGAGTCACCTGATGCTCATGTTCCCAGCTGAGATTGAGCAATGGAACATTGTTTAACTCTCACAATGTAAACATGACCTTTTTGTGGTCTGTTAGTGTCACCTTTCTCCCATCTTTGTGCCTTTCTTGGTGATTTTGCATAGTGCCGAAGTGCTGCATAGTGTCCTCCTTAAATACAAGAAGGCTGTGATGGGTCTTACAGAGAAAATATGTGTGTTAGAAGCTTCATTCAGGCATAGGTTAGAGTGCTGTTGGCTGTGAGTGCAATGTAAGTCAACAATATGTATTAAATAAAATGTCTTTAACACACATAAGTTAAGATTATATACTGAACAGATGATAAAAATGTGATCAGAGGCTCATGGAAAACGAACCCTATATTTTCCCAGGAGCAATGCTTCACTAATTCAGTAGTCACAGCCAACTTTATAGAACCTAACTACTGTGAATAATGAGAATTGACTATGTATATATTATTTCTTATATTTGATGCAGTTTCAGTTAAACACTGTCACATACTAGCTTATCCTTACAGCAGGCCTTGAAAAACTATAGAGGAGTGAAGAGCTGTTATTATCTTTTTTTTTTTCTTTTGAGTCAGAGTCTTACTTTGTAACCTAGGCTGGAGGGCAGTGGCATGCTCACGACAGCGGTATGCTCACGACAGCGGCACACTCACGTCGACCTACTGGGCTCAGGTGATCCCCATGCCTCAGCCTTCTAAGTAGTTGGAACTACAGGCACCCACTATCACACCTGACTAATTTTTTGACATATTGTACAGACAAGGTCTCCCCAAGGTGCCCAGGCTAGTGTCAAACCCCTGGCTCTGGCAATCCTCTCGCCTAAACCTCCCAAAGTGCTGGGATTACTGCCACTGAGCCACCGAGCCCAACCTGTACTGATTTTAAAAGAACTTATTTTTACAAAGAACTTATTTGGACTGTATTTATTGAAAAAAGGAAGGTATGATAGTGTTTATTAGGAGAGAATGGGCATTGGCAATAGCAACAGTGGACTAAAGCCAGGTAAGAGTCAGATGACCTGGATTTGAATCCTGACGTTGCCATCTCAGTACTTTCAATCAGTTGGCACAATCTTGAACAAATTAGTTTATATTTTTGATAGTGGTATGAGAGAATTAAAGAAAATAAATAATAACAAAAGAAAGAAAAGACTTCATAGAGAAGGTAATGTAACATTACCATTTTGTAGGTAGAGAAATGTTTCAGGCTGTTACCCTCTGCTTACTAATTGTGAACCTAAAGACTTGCAAAGTGTTTGTGTAATTTATTCTTTCTTCTATTATAGTCAAGACCCAGGATTTTATATGCGGTGACTTTATTTGGAGAATCTTAGATATAATCAGTTTATTTAGAATATTTAGGAGAAAATAATTTTGAACCTTGACGCTATTTCTTCTTATAACAGTCATATTTCTAATTGCTTAAAATAGTTTTTGATATGCAATTTAGTGAGTTGATTTAAAACAAGTTTTAATTTTACTTGCCATAACCAATCTGCTTGCTTATTTCTAGGTGAAGACTATGCTTTTTCATTAGCTGAATATTTTTAATTTTAAAACTGTTATGTGCATGTACATTAGTAAGATTATTATAAAATTATTTTAAATGCTGAATATTATGAATAATTAATTATGCTGTCACTCTCCATATATGGAATATGTAGATCTGAAGTTCAGTTAACATTTTTTGTTAAAAACAAAGAAATTAGTAGATTGATCTACATTGAGATTAGCCATCAGTTTTGATATTTCACTTGACTTTGTTGAGATGCTAAAATGTATAAAGGATGATTTTGATATATATTTTTGTTTTAGAGAGAGTGTATGTGTGTGTGTGTGTATGTATAATGTGATTTGTATATTCATTGAGAGGAATTTTTTTCCTTGCTGTGCTAGGAAAACATTTATACTAATGGATATTGGTAACTGAGACTTAATTTTGTCTGGTAATACTTTTTAAAAGTAAAAACTAGCAAAAGAATGATTAGGAATCACTGCAATTCCAAATACAGTTATATCTTTAGATCCTTGTAATAAATCTTTAAATTAATTTTGTAGTGTCTTTTGTCTGTAGTCCTCTCAGATTTTAACTTTTTAACTTATGACAGGAAAACTGTCTTCTTTTGAAACTGAGAATCATGATTTGTGTTACAAAAAAATCTTTGAAAAGGGTATATTTTCATTTCTTTTTGTGTCCCCTCACAAGATACATTTTTCTCATGGGTACCTCCCTATTCTTGAATAACTAAGAAATTTCCAGAGTGACAGAACACCTTCAAATCTCTTCTTCTTGGAAATATGGTATTTATTAGCAAAGAATGGTACTGGTAGCCATTTTTCAGGTGAATTATGGTGATGAAAAGACAACTCTTCTGAATGGGCAAGATTGCATTGTATTTAGATAATAATTGTGTTTAGAATTGCTTCTCCCTCCCCCCCCTCCACCCCCCCCACCGGACTTAATTTGAAAAAAGACATTGTCTACTCAAAAGGAAACTACTACAAAAGACTGAGGTGTCAAGGGACTTCTCAGGCTCTCTGATCCATATGTCCTGGCATTGTTTTTCATAGAACTTGCCCTTTTTTTGCAGCTGCCAAGTTCTTGCATAATTGTCTTGACAAATGCGTACTCATTAATATTGTAATGGGCCTTTGCCAACCTGTGGAAGCCATGTGCTCCAGGCAGCAAAGTCCAGTGCCAAGTTCTTGCTGATAGTTATAATCCATGCCTTAAACACATTATTGAGACCAGTAAATAAATAGTTATTTGATCTAAAATTACTCACATTTATCAGGAGAAGCCAAGAGCATTTGTGATAGCTAAGGACCTGCTGATGTTTCTGAGCTGTAGACATTCTTGTGTCCTGGGAGCAGCAACTTTCTGCCTTGGGGGCTCTCCTTTTGTCACATACATGTTCTAGAACCAAACGGAAAAACATCATGGTGAATCTTTACAGAAAATAGTTTATTCACTTCATGCTCTTCAAAGCTGTTAAAGAGCCCAGGGTAGAAGCAAGGTCATTGTTTATTAGAGCCTGCAATCATTTCTAGGAATGAGGTATACCAGAATCTGTGAAAAATCATAATTGAGTCTAAATGGACAAAACTCAAGGAAAAGGTGTAGGATGATCTCAGTACGACTGTATACTAAAATTGTTTCTCAGGCATTTCCTGTTACTGCAAGCTAATTATTTCAAAGCATATTGTGCATTTGACCCTATATTTTTTGAATGGTCCTACTGTATAACTTGTTTTATCTTGTGCTAACTGGAAACAATTGTATGAAAACTGTGGTGTGAGAGCCATTCATTCATTTGTTTTGTTGTTCATGGAACAAGCACTTTCTTTAGTTACTTCCTTTGCCTGACATCTTATAAAAACAACAAAATGAATGGTTCCTGCTTTTGTTCTCTCTCTCTCTTTTTTTTGAGTTGGTATCTTACTCTTATCACCCAGGCTGGAGTGTGATGGCATGATCATTGCTTACTGCAGCCTGGAACTACTGGGCTCAAGTGATCCCTCTGCCTCAGCTTCCCATGTAACTGGAACTACAGGTATGTACCACCATCCCTAGCTAATTTTTTGATTTTTTTGTAGAGATGAGGTTTCTCTATGTTGTCAAGGCTGGTCTCAAAGTCCTGGGCTCAAGTGATCTTTCCATCTCAGCCTCTTAAAGTGCTGGGAATACAGATGTGAGCTACTGCATCTGACCTGTTTTGTAGTGGGAGAGATATACATGTCAACAGGTAATTGCTGCCTGGGTCATTTGGCATGAAAAGTGTGAATATTTCTATTTCAAACATCCAGCCTATTTATATTGATTATAACTAAGCCAGCAGGAGTTAAGTTTTGTGGTACTTGTTCTACAGTTTGTAGAACCACAATATTCTGTCTTCTGCATATCCAAGGTGGCCTCTGGATGATCATATTTTCTTTTTTTGCTTTACACAAAACCCCTTCCAGAATAACCCCCAAGTTATTCTACAAGGTAGATATGTAGATAATGTGAGGCTTTGTTCCTGATGATTGATTTTATTTGCATGTGGCCTTTTAAAATTATGTTCTTTCTCTCAGAAAGATCTGACCAGGTTAATCAGGACCAGGAGCTGGGCTTGTGTAGTTTAATCTCTAAGACCTTTGTCCTGTTTGACTAAGTTTCAACTCTGCTTTTGGTTTCTGTGACCCTTTGGTTCATGGAGGTAAGCATTCTGTAACCTGATCTGGTTAGTTTTCTACAAATGTCTTGAATACTGGCATTGATTCTTCCGAATTCAACATAAGCTCCTTCTACTAACATAACATGGCATATTTTATTTCTCCATTTTATTAAATTACATTTCCCTTTTGATTAGTTTTTGCTTATCAAATAGGTGAGGTGAAACCACTTTAATTAAGCCCAATTAGTGTTTTGCCGCATAATTAAAATTCTTATACAGCTGCTAACATAGCTATGTTTCTAGACCAGCATTAAAGGAAATGCTATTTATGGAAAGACCCCAAATCCTGGGATCATTCCCCAACATGTAGGTGCTGGGAAGTGAAACTTGGTATGTGTTATCAGAAAGCATCCAAGAGGAGGCAGGCAAGAAGCTTGGGATTAGGCTATAAAGAAATCTAGGTTCAATATTGGGTACTGTTATGGGTTTTCTAGTAGAGAGATGACATGGTCACATATGTATCTTAGAAGGGCCTCTGCATGCACAGTGCAAAGGTTGAAAAGCTAAGGGAAGGGGTCAGTTTGGGGGGGCCAGCTGATGTGAAATAGTGGAATTAGGACCAAGGGAAACATGGCCTACAATCTCTTATTTAGAATTCCAAAATCCAAAAAAAGCTCTGAAAATAGAATTTTTTTTTAAATAAATGTGGTGTCAAACTCCTTTGGTTGTAAAATCTGAACTGAACTGATTGGATGTGTGATTTGTGTCATTGCTAGAACTAGTCATGCTGATCTTTATTGTTTCCTGATATTTTATTGATTTTTTTTGTGTGACCTTGAATTTAATTGCACTGTGAAAATTTAAAAAGGAGTTAGAGACAGCCTGTGGATTACAGTCAAAAGAAGAACTGAAAGAACTTATCAGTATTATAAGAAAACAGTGTTATTATAAACTAATTGTGGTATATCTGGGAAGAATTGTATACATGTAGGAACTCCACCATATACAATCTAAAGAAACAGAAGGATGAGCTGTGGAATTTTTACAGTAATGACCAAGAACCAATGAAAACTAAGAAAACGTTACATAGCCAAAAAAGTGAAGATGTTGGCAGTGCATTAATAGAGATGATTGGACGCTTGAGGAATTGAAAGTGTCTCACTGACTAATTTACTTGGTTATGAAATAACTTAGAATATACCATACCCAACTGAATATCAAAGATGGGTGTAACTATTCAGAGATTGACTGCAGAAATTTAAGAAGCTTAATGGTATCTGAAATTCTGTGGTGATAAAAGCTTTGCTCATCAGAAGTTACCTGAAAATCTCATTGATGAATTTGCTACGACAATATTTATTGAAAATCTTAGTCCTGAATGAACTTGTAGTGCAATAAAATGGCGTTGCAGTGGCACTTGGATTCTAGAAAACTTAATGATGACCTGTGAAAAAACACTAACTGGTTTTAAGGATAGTGATGATAGGGTGATTGCCCTTGGAAGGTCAGTGCTGCAGGCACATTGAAGATAAAGTTGATGGAAATGGGAGAAAAAAAACAACCTTCTTCAAGATGTTTAAAAGGAGTATGCAATTTATTTACTCACTATTATTTATATAAGGAAGCATAAGTAGCCATAGAAATATTTTCTGATCAGTTCAGTACTACTTTGTACTAACAACACAAGCTCACTAAAGATAAGCTGGACTAGAAGACAAGTGAAATTTGTTGTTTTTAGACAACTGCTCCATACAGCCTACTTTTCAACTTCTCATGAAAAGTAATCTCTTTGGCATTTGATTTCCCAGGATTGTGAAATCTATAATAGACTGGTGACCAAATAATTTTATGTTCCCTGAGGAACAAGTCTTATATATATTGGAAAATGAAACAAAACTATGCTTGCTGTTGTTAATAGATTCTCAGGGTTCCAAGACCTTCTGCAAGAATTCAGCCTTAAAAATGCTATTTATGCAGTTGCTAATGCCTGAAATGGGGATGGTAAATCAATATGAACAAGTGTTTGATACTGACTTTGGGCTATAGTGATGTTTGAAAGTGAACCTGCAGCAAAAACATTGCAGAGTTTCATGTAACAAATGAAAGATTATATTGCACCTCTCTTCTTATGCCAAAAGTCGATCAGCCAGAAAAGTAAATAAGTTGAATAAATGCTGAACTTCATAATTATGTACCTCTTGTACATTTGTTGAATGATGGGGAAATTGCTGGAATGGTATTAAATTCAGATAAGCCTGAGGAGACGAGAGTAGTGATAATGATGATGATCAAATCATGAACACGGGTAAAAAAATTCCCATAAGCTTTACGGTGAAAAATGTGACATCAGTTCATTACTGGCCTTGAATGCTGTGCAGTGATAACAGTAAGGAAGAGGTTAATTTGGGAGAGACTGCCTGGACAGAAACCTATGTCAAAGTGACAGGAGACTGGAATAAGCCTTTTTAAAGGCCATCTGTCATAAACCTGGCTCATCACTTGAGAATGATGTTCTGGACCCATCATTAGATGTCCAGATTGAGGCTGGTGATTACCATGATGATAGTAATGCTCCTGGACTCATCTTTAAGATCCTTGAGCTACCCCATATAACGAACTGCATGTACACCATAGGTATTAGCTTAGTTTGAACTAAGTTTTAATGAATATTTTCCTTAGAAATAAGAAATATTTTATTCCAGCTAAAAAGTAATATAACATTTTATCTTTAACATGTATTAAATATTTTTTTTATGGGAATAATTTCACAAAAATTTGGTGTAAGATCAGGTATTATCAACTTCCTAGACAATCTAAATATCTCAGAAAAATAGTATTGAGTGATTGACATTGTGCTTATGACATTTGATTTGTAGGTAGGGAAAAAATTTGCAAAGGCAGATAAATTTTTTGTATGCCAGGCATTCTACCTGCATTGTTATAAAAAGTAATTACTTTGCTAGTCATTGAACACAATTAATTAAACTACCTTTGGCAAAATTATATTTACATTGGCACTTATTCTTGATGTAAGTGGATTTAATACAGGTCGTTAAAATGTCCTGAGCTCAAGTTGATGGATATTTTAAAATAACTGTTTTCTCTAAAAAATAATTCAGTTATTTTAAAATAAAAAGTTTGATTTAAAGGTCTATTTAGAAAATTATAGAACTATGAATATTTAAAGTAGACAATAAGTATCAGGGAGAATCACTATTAAATCTTTTGTCCAGTTTGTCCAAGGGTTTATAAATATAGTATGCATGTGTTTATAGGTAAATATATACTTATATAGTTAAAATTATATCATGCATCCATTTTTTAATCCGATTTATTACTTTATATAGTTAAATCATTAAAACTGTTTGCATCCATTATATTTAATGACTGCATAATATTTTATTGTAGGGTTCTCCTATAATTTGCTTAATCATTCCCCTGTTGTGAGACATTTATGTTGTTTATAATTTTTTTCTATTATAAATAATACTATAATGAAACTTCTTTGTGTTTAAATTCTGTCTTCATTTACATTTTTTCCTTGTGATAAATTCCTAGAAGGGCAATTACCCTGTCAAAGGGTATGAACAGTTTTAAAATCTCTTGATAGTGCTGCATTGCTTTCTAGAAAGGTTGTACCAAAAACACTCTCAAGAGTAATATAGGAAACTGCCTGCTTATAGCCATTTTCTTTGTATTCATACTAGTCAGCAGGAATAAAAACATTCTCATGACTTGCCCTTTTATGAGTAAAAGTTAATGGAAGCTGGCCATCTCCACTAAGATTTAGTAGAGTAAAATGAATAACTGTGTGTTGACCAGACTAAGCTTTATTTTTTTCTTGGTAGAAACTGTAATTACTGCATGTGGGTTATGGAATGCGCTTGATCATTTTTGTATGGTGGTGACTATAGGTGAGTCATGTTTGATTACCATCAGCCCATTTTAGTAAGGTGATTGTGATATAGGAAAATGATCAGTCCAGTAGAGTTCCTTCACTACTCAGTTCTTCCTTTACACACAAGAACAAAAGAAGTTGAAAGGATGATTGAGATAATTATAGAATTCATTCATTCTAACAACAAACATTTATTTGTGTTTTTCCAGTTCTATCACTTGCTAGATTTATAGTGGTAAAGAAAGATTACAGCATTCTCAATGTGACCAAAGCCAGAACAACTGAAAGAATCCAAGTGTAATCCATGACCACGTAACAAATACTTCAGATATCTTTTGAAATGACACTTCTTACAACAGTCTTGTAGATAGTGGACATGACCACCATGCCCACTATTTGAACATTCCAGGCAACTGAGTTCCAATAATAATGATAGAAATAATGATAACAGTAATAGTAATAGTAATAAATATAATAATGATGATAGCTGTCATTTATTGAGTGCTTATTATGTTCTTTCAAGAAATTGTGTTATGTTTTTTGCATTCATTGTTATTTAACACTCTTATTACCAGTGCAAGGTATGTATTAATTTCATGCTGAGAAATATAGGGAAAGTAAGGTTCAGAGAGAGAGACAGAGTTCTCCTGGTTCATCTTTGTTATCTCAAATGACAAGACTTCCTTCCTTTTAAAAGCTGAATAATGAGTCATTGTATACATATAGCAATTTTTTTTTTCTTTGAGTTGGAGTCTCACTTTATTGCCCAGACTGGAGTGCAGTGGCCGCTCCTGGCCACCGCAGCCTCGACCTGCTGGGCTCCGGCGATCCTTCCGCCTTAGCCTTCCAAGTAGCCGGAATTACAGGAATGCGCTACCACGGCTGGCTGATTTTTTGATTTATTGTAGAGATGAGGTCTCGCTGCCCAGGCAGGTCTCGAACCCGTGGGCTCAGGCAATCCACTCACCTCAGCCTCCCAAAGGTGCGGGATTACAGGCTGAGCCACCGAGCCCGGCTCAAATTTTCTTTATCCATTCATCCATTGATGGTCATTTACGTTCATTTCATATCTTGTCTAGTACGAATAAAGCTACAGTAAGCACGGGAGTATAGATATCTCTTTAACATACTGATTTTATTTCCTTTGGCTACATACCCAGAAGTAGGATTGCTAGATCATATTGTAGTTCTGTTTTGAATTTTTTGAGAAGCCTCCATGTTGTTTCCCCTAATGGCTGTATTAATCTAAATTCCCACAACAGTGTGCAAGATTTCTCTTTTCTTCACAACCTCACTAACACTTCCCTTTCATCTTTTTCATAATAGTCATTCTAACCTTTATAAAGTAACATCTCATTGTGGTTTTGACTAGCAGTTCTCTGTTGACCAGTGATTTTGAATATTTTTTTTTCACATACTAGTTGGCCATTTATATGTCTTCTTTTGAGAAATATTTATTTAGCTCTTTTGCCCATTTTTAAAAATTGGCTTATTTGTTTTCTTATTATTGAGTTGTATGAGTTTCTTCTGTATTTTGGATGTTAACCTCTTGTCAGATACATAGCTTGCAAATACTTTCTCCTGTTCTGTGAATTGTCTCTTCACTATGTTGAGTATTTCAATAGTTTTTCACTTTTGCTACACCTAGCAAAGAGACTACACTTTGTCTTTTTTCACTTTGTTGACCAGTTTCCTTCCATTCTTTTCCCCTTTCTTCCTCTTTCTCTTCTTTCCTTTTCCATGCGGTATCAGATGCTAGGCTCTGGATATACAAAGATATATATATATATGTGTGTGTGTGTGTGTGTGTGTGTGTCTGATGTCTGTGTTTTACTCTTAAGAACCACATAGTCTAACAGGAAAACAGACAGTAGTAAATAGTAATAATATGGTGTGCTAATAATAAGCATTGTACACAGAATGATATTTGAGTTCAGAAAATACCTTTGTTTCCTTCTAAAATTATCTTTTACTAACTTCTGTGATATGGTACACTTCAGTTTTCCTTGTCTTACTCTTTTTTTTTTATTTGGAGTCTTACCCTGTCGCCCAGGCCAGAATGCAGTGGTACACTCATGGCCACCCCAGCATCGACCTGCTGGGCTCTGGCAACCCTTCTACCTCAACCTTCCAAATAGCTGGAACTACAGATGCATGCTACCACGCCCAGCTAGTTTTTTTTTTTTTTTTTTTTTTTAACTGGAGACAAGGTCTTACCAAGTTGCCTGGGCTGATCTTGAATTGAATTAATAGTTAATAGTGACCCAGAGATTCCTGGGTCAGGCAATTCCCTCACCTTGGCCTCCCAAAGGGCTAGGGTTACAGGCTGAGCCACTGAGCCTGGCCTGTCCTACTCTTTATATACCCTTCCCTTAAATATGATAAATTTGAAGTATTCTGGCTTTCACCCATTTCTATATGTGTTCTCTCCTGTCTATGGATTCTTATAACATTGATTTATATCCTTATAACAATAACTCTTCTATACAAATTACTTCTGAGGTCTTAATTTCTTTATATTTCCTTTGTGTGTGTGTGTGTTAGTGTCTCATTGTTGCTGAAGTGTGGTGACACTATCAGGCTCACTACAACCCTGCACTCCTGGACTCAGGGAATCCTTCTGCCTCAGCCTCCCAAGTACCTGGGACTACAGGTATGCACTGCTACACCCAGCTAATTTTTAACTTTTTTTTTTGTAGAAATGAGGACTCACTATGTTTTCTAGGGTAGTCTTGGGTTCAAGCAGTCTTCCCATCCTGACCTCCCTAAGTGTTGGGATTATAGGGGTGAGCCACTGCCCCCAAACTACATTTCTTGAACTAATCTCTTACTTCACTTCCAAACCATATCTCAAATTGCCTTAGGAAAATTATAGCATGACTATTTCATCCATAATTAGCTTCCTTATGTCCAAAGTTGTCTCCCTTTGCAACCTCAAAGACACAGAAGATCATCTGAACAAACAAACATCCATTCTGAGTTCTCTGTCTCTGTTACCTGGTATCTAGAAATCTCTGGGTCACTATTAACTATTAATTCAATTTATTAATTACACATTAGACAATTAGTTAAATTGCTATGTACAGGATCTAGATTAATCATTTCTTGAGCTCAGCAGGCCAAGGTTGTAGTAGCCGTGAGCGTGCCACTGCACTCCAGCCTGGGTGACAGAGTGAGACTCCACTCAACAAAATAAACAAATAAACAAAAAACAAACCAAAAAAAACTGTATTACTATTCATTAAGTGGAATGTGGATCATCATAAATGTCATTATTCTCATTATCTTCATGTTGAGTATGCTGAGGAGAAAGAGGAGGGGTTGGTTTTGCTGTGTTACAGGCAGTAGAGGCGGGAGAGGTGGAGGAGATGGAAAAGGAGACAGGAGAAGCAGGCACACTCAGTGTAACTTTTACTGAAAAAAATTCACCTGTAAGTTGACCTGTATAGTTCAAATTTCTGTCGTTCAGAGTCAACTATACTTGAATTGCTCAGAGTTCTGAACCTTGTCTAATAGCTATGCATGTGAATTTATATAAGCTACACAATTGATTTAGATTTCTTTTCCTTGTTGATAAACTGGTAAGAAAAATACTTACTTTCCAGAGTAGTTAAAAGGATGAAATAGAAGAGCATGTACCAATAGAGGTATGATTATTGTTGGTGTTGGAGTCCTCTATATATTTTCAGATGAAATATTTCTTACAGTGGACCAGGTGTGGTGGCTCAAGCCTGTAATCCCAGCACTTTGGGAGGCCAAGGCGAGGGGATTGCCTGAGCCCGGAGGTTCAAGATCAACCTGGACAACTTGGTGAGACCTCGTCTCTAAAATAAATAAAAAAATTAGCTGGGTGTAGTAGTGTACGCTTACAGTTCAGACTACTTGGAAAGCTGAGATGGAAGGATTGCCAGCCCAGCAGGTTGACGCTGGGTGGCTGTGAGCATGCCACTGCACTCTAGCCTGGGCGACGAAGTGAGACATCACTCAAAAAAAAAAAAAAAAGAGAGAGAACTATTTCTTATAAAGAAATCTGACAGAGGCAGAAGGAAAGGAATTCATTTCTCAGAAGGGGGAAAGCAATTTCACTTCCTAATCTCTCTGTAGGAGATCATAATAGGAAGGACATATACTTGTTGGGGTGGGAAGTATGACAGTGGGGAATATAAGCAGGGGCTGAGCAGGTAGATAAAAGGTCAGAAAACAAAGACAGGAAAACTCAGGTTTCCACTGGCAAGCCTGGGATTGTGTGAGATGAGCAAGAAAGGGTTGGTAGATCTGTGGAAACAGAAACTAACTGTGCGTTTGGGTGTGTGAGGAGCTGGAAGCTGAGAAGGAAAAGCCTAGACAGCATCCTACAAATAACTGCATCAAAAGTAGCTTTCCCAGAAGAGTTTCCAGAACTTTGTATAGCAGTATATGCCTTTGGTAGGAAGAAATGCTTTCTTGTGTTTTGCCAGGGGTGCTGAGGTAGGTAGCAGATAACCTAACAGTGTGCTTTGTGCTAAGATGCATAAGGCTGCATATGCATATGTAAAATTCATATGCACTGCAGTCGCAAGCCACTGAAGAGTGGATGGAGAGACGTGTTTCAGTTGAAGTTCAGCCAAAAGTTCTTTTGAAATGAATAAATTCAGAGAGTTTCTGGGTATCTTTGAAAACTTTTCACATAATGACAGTCACAAAAGTGTTATGCACAGGCTAAGTAGTCACCCACAAGCACAACAATTTAAGTTGGAGCTAGATGGCCTCAGTTCCAGTTTGGAAACAGTTGCATTGTGTTGCCTAGGTGCATACTAGGTATGCTTTTTTTGTTTCTGTTTTAGTTTTCTTTTTTTGTCAGTGTCTTATTTTGTTATCCAGGCTGGAGTGTAGTGGTGCAATCATGGCTCACTGCAGACTCGACCTCCTGAGCTCAGGTGATCCTCCTGACCTTGGCCTTCTGAATAGGTGGGACTGACTACAGGTGTGTGCCACCACACTCAGCTAATTTTTAAATTTTTTGTAAGGATGAGATCTCATAATGTTGCCCAGATTAGTCTTGAACTCTTGGACTCAAGAAATCTTCTCACCTCTCACCTTGGCCTCCCAAAATGCTAAGATCCGTGAGCCACTGCACCTGGCTTATCTTAGATGAAAGCTGAGGTGACTTTCAGCTGTGAAATTTGGTGATATTGTTAAATTTGGGGCATTTTTTGATTTTAAAGAAATCTGGGTTGCGATTCTGCCTTCTGGCTGCTCTGGGTCCCTTCCCTAGTATTAGTCTTGCACCTGGTTTATTGTGGTATATAGTAGAAATTTTCTCTTTTCCAAGACAACAATATAATTGAGAAGATGCTGCAATGGTATTAAGTTTAAATGACATGACCAGATGTGAAGATAGGAAAGATTTCCATTCATAAAAATAGCTTTGGCTATCCATTGGTATGGTGTATCACTTTGTATGTATAACATTTCCTTATGTTTTCCATTTTATCTTTTTAAATCTTAAATAAAGATAACCACCACCTAAAGTAGTATATTTTATTCAAAGTATTTTTTTAAAGTATTGTTAATGTCATTTTGTGATCTAGTGAATTAATCCAGATGTCATGCTCTGTCAAGGATAAGGAGAACTCAGTGGTTATGAGCACGAAAGGCAGAAATATGAAGAATGGCTATTTAAAATCTCTTCTACTGTCCTTCAGAGGTCTTGAGATCCTTACTAGTTCCAACTAAGTTCTGTATTTTAGGTGATCCCTTTCAAGTGTTTTGGTTCTAGAATGTAGAAATCATATTTGAAGTTATGTTCCACATTAGGAGTTCAGAACATAATAATGTGATAAAGGACGTTTTCTACAAAGCTGAGAATCTAGAGATTAGGGATCTAAAAGTGACATTCAAGAATCTGTAGATTTTTGTTCAGTAAACATTAAGCCTCTGTTAGCAGATTCTTTAATTGGATTTTCCAAGTGTGTAGAGGTGGCCATGGGGTAAACATACATGTTACTAGGACAATGGGAGCTGCTGGGAGACAAATAGGACAAACTTGCTTTCCACAGAGCAACACCTGACATGTGTTTTGCATGTGTGCTCTTTTCAGAATCCATAAAAAGTTTCCACAGTGGTTGGCTAAGCTCTCAGGAGAGTTTCCCATGCATGTGTCCACCTGGTGAGCAAGGCCAGTCATGTCTCCAGAGGACATCGGCATCGGGCCTGAGGCTCAAGGCCTGCTGCATCAGAATTTGCTGCCCAAGGAGCTCCAGGTGGCATGGTGGAGCTGCTGGGTAAATCCTACCCTCAGGGGACTGGTGATTTATTGGATTGAACTGTAAACTGTGTTCTTATCCCTAGGCTCCCTCCCTTACCCTTCCCTACTTTGCATGCTGGTGCGGGATGTCTTAATTGTTATTTTTGAAGTATATATTTGGATGTGTAGAGCCTTTTTGATTAGGGAATCTGATATTCTGGTTATTCTCAAAAGCACCTGACTCCTTGCACCTGTTAGATGTTATCCTAATACATTGTATTTTTTTTGCAAATTATGAAAAAGCCTGATTCCATTTCCTAAAAAGTTACTGTTTCACTTATCCTTCATTAACATATTTTAAAAACCATCTCTGATTTTTATGTAAGAAACAAACAGCATTAAACTAGGCATAGGAAGCATTTTACTTTACTTCTTTAGCAATTCTTCTTCTAAACATGTTCATTGGAACAGGAGGAATTATTATTGTCACAAAACTCTCCAGCAAACACACACTAAATGGGTTGTTAACATGACAATGGGTTGTTAACATCACTACAACAAATAGTGTAGGATCCTTAGGTTAGCAAGTAACCATTGCTTATTTATATTAAATAAGTCATGTTGCAGGAGACACATGAACAAGACTGTTCTCCCTTTCTGTCTGTCTACTGTTGTGCTATTATCCTGTGACTCTATGATAATACAATAATTAGTTAGCCTTACACAAAACAACCATCCATGCTATATCTCAGGGGAGCTTAGATGAACATTTTTTATACTATGAGTAGCTGACTCTTTTCTAAGTTAGGAATAAAAACAATTAATAAGGACACAGATTTATTAGGAAATTAAAGTAGGATTAACAAAGACAGGTCAAAGACTAAGAAATATGACCAAGTGATAGAATACCACCTAAAATTAATGTGCAAGAGAGGCTGTGATGCCAGTAATGTGATACCCAGGCCACAGCAGCAGACAGGTGCTCAGCCCTGCTGACCTCATTTAAAGAAATAAGAAAGAAACATGCACACTTATTTGTAAACTGGCATGCCATAAAAGGCAATCAAGACTGAGAGGCGCACCTCGCATTTTAATGGTTGGAAAACCAAGGCTACTACAGAAGGCGAGAGACAGGATGTGGGTAGAATTAGCCCTTACCTTGTTTCATGCTTATTTTGGGTCTCATTCAGTTTAGTGGGTACCACAAATGGCTAGTCTAATCTGACTTATAGTAAGAAAAATTATGCACACATGTATGTATGTATCTAATCTTCTTATATGATGACATACTTCTGTGTTCATTGTTTCATTTGCTCCTCTTACTAAAAACCTTGTGAAGTAGGTTGTTTTCTCTTCAACCATGGAATGAGGTCCCAAAAGGTTCAGTGGCAAAGTTGTGCAGTCAGTTGGTAGCAGAGCTAAAACTAGAATTCAGGTTTTCTAGATTTATTGTCCATTTTGCTTATATTCATGGAACTGCTTTGTAAACAGGACTTGCTTATGACCAATGGGAGCTTTTGTTCCAAAAGTGGTGTGGGGGTTGGAGCTGGGAGAGGATGGTGTTTTATGAATTCCTAGCATCAGCAAAAGTGTTGGTACCAAGTCTGACCTAATCTTAACTTTCAAGAAGTGTTTTTTTTTTTTATTTTTGGTTTATTCCCCTATGAATTGGATTTTTTAGGTAGCTGTAATTATGCTACAGATTTAATTTTAAACATTTTATCATCTTTTAAAGTTTTTCTGTTATTTAATTTTTGTTATTATTTTATCAATGTAAAGTATATTTCAGCAAGAAAAGTACATATAGAGGTGTAGGATAAAAGAAACAATGATAGGCATAGAAATGGATTGACTTCAACAATATGTACATTTAACCATGAATTGTGAAAAAAAAATCCTTTTGTGTTTTGGAAAAAAAAGATAAAATGAAAACTCTAGCCAACAGTAACAATTGGAGGGAACAATCAATAGGTAATTAAAATCTGCTAAAGTTCTTGTCATATTTGGGGAAAGGATAGAAATGCTGAGTAACTTCAGACTTCATTAGAAAATAATTAGGTTGCAACACAATCTATACCTTCCAAACAGATGAAGCAGAAAAGGAGGAATATAGAAAATGATCTCAATTTAGCAGAAGTTGGGAAAGAAAAAAAGTATGGTAAATAGAAACCCCAAATTAAGAGTGTAGATATAAGACCAAATACAATCAGTATTTACAATTTTAAGTGGGTTAAACTTGCTAATTAAAGACACATATGATCAGATTGGACAATTTTTAGTTTGAGAAACCCGAAACAAAACTACCCCAGAGTGAAAACAAAGGGCAGAAAAAAGATATGTCAAGCAAATACCTCCCAAAAGAAAGTTGGTACAATATTGTTAATATTAGGTAAGATAGAATTTATGAAAGTATGATATTTAGGAATAAAGAGGAATAGTACATCAGCCAAATAACTTTATGAATTAAAAAATTTTATGTGACCAACATCATAGTCTTAATAATAAAGCAAAACTGAAGAATTAAAAGTTGTTTGACAAATTTATAACTATGGTAGAAGATTTTAAATGACCTTAATCAGAAACCAATGGATTAAGCAGACAAAATGAGTAAAGTTATAGACAACCTGAAAAACATGATCTACAAGCTTGATTTGTATTTACTTTTAAAAATTGGTAGCCATATATATACATACACACAAGCATAATTATATATGTTTATGCTTGTATTTATGTGAGTACAGATATACACACACAAAGTTCTACATCCAAGAGTCAGAAGTATATAGTCATGTGGAATATTTACAATAACTTGTCCATTATTAGTTGACAGCTGAAGTCTAAATAAATGTTAAAGAATCAATAACATAAATGCCCAACTACAATGTTGTTTATGTAGAAGCAATAAGAAAGAATAGTTAAAACTTTTCATACTCTCGGAAATTTAAAAATTTACAACTATAGATTTATAGGTTAAAGAAAAATATTAATAACAAATCAAAATTTCTGTCACTGACTGGCAATGAAAATACTCACTTCAAACTGCTCAGATGTTGGGGAAAATAGTTGCTTTATTATGGAGAATTATGGTAACCCTCACCTAAACTATTTGCTTACAGTTAACATTTAAAAAGCAAAACTAGCCGGGCTCAGTGGCTCAGCCTGTAATCCCGTGCCTTTGGGAGGCTGAGGTGAGTGGATTGCCTGAGCCTGTGACAGAGTAAGACTCCAACTCAAAAAATAAATAAACAAATAAATAAATAAATAAAAAGCAAAACTGATGGCATATAGCTAAAAGGGTACTTTTGGTACATTTAGCTTTAAATGCATTTATTTCAAAAATTTAAAATGAAAATCAATGAATTGTGTTCAATTGAAGGTGCTAAAAACAAACAAACAAAAAATCAGCCAGGCGTGGTAGCGCATACCTGTAATTCCAGCTACTTGGAAGACTGAGGCAGAAGGATCACCGGAGCCCAGCAGGTCAAGGCTGCAGTGGCCGGGAGCGGCCACTGCATTCCAGTCTGGGCGACAGAGTGAGACTCCAACTCAAAAAAAATAAAAATAAAAAAAAAAAGTAAATGGGAGATAAGTATATAGTTTTTTAATAGCCTCATTTTGCCCCAAATGGATAGACAGACTAGAATAGGAAAACCAAAAAGACATATAACATCTATAACACAATTAGGTGACAAGATCTCCTTAAAATTCTCACTAATGGGTGGGAAATCACAACCGAAGCATAGAAACCAAGGTCGTGTAGGGACACAGTTGTGCCTGAAAAAAGGAGAACTTCCTTAGGTCTCAGAGAACAGATTTTTTTTTGAAGTCTCATTTTGTCACCCAGACTGGAGTGCAGTGGCCGCTCCTGGCCACCGCAGCCTTGACTTGCTGGGCTCTGGCGATCCTTCCACCTCAGCCTT
>NW_007246861.1:25912-37851 GCF_000164805.1 Carlito syrichta
GCTGGAATTACAGGCATGCGCTACCACGCCCGGCTGATTTTTTGATTTATTGTAGAGATGAGGTCTCGCTGCCCATGCAGGTCTCAAACCTGCGGGCTCAGGCAATCCACTCACCTCAGCTTCCCAGGGTGTGGGATTACAGGCTGAGCCACCGAACCCGGTTGAGAACAGACTTTCTACAAACAAATTTATTTGCTAGACTTTACTAGAGAGACGTGAAGTACTAGTAACACTGGTTTCAATGACTACTAACTTCACAAAATGTCTTCTGATGTGACTATTCTTTCCAAAAAAAAATGGACTCGAATCTGGTTGAGTCTATAGATCCAGCTACCATATTTATAGAAAGCACAGAATCCAGAGAAACACATGACACTGTACCATGGAGATTTAATAAGCAATCCAGGCTGTGGGAAATTCTATAGCAGGCCTACTCATGATACAATCTATGGAATGAGATGGATAGGAATAAAAAGTAAACACTTAGAAATGTTTAAGCAATGTTAAATGTTTAAGCCGTCATCGTCAAGCATGTTATTAGTGAACTTATTTGGTTGAAAAGCAAGCAAATGAATGGGTTCAGTTGTTCTTAAACACTTTTTGTGAGTTGTGTGTACACAGTCTCTGTGGTAATGTACAGCAGGCCAAAATATCAGTCTGTGACCAATTGAAAATCCTAAACTGTCTCTTTACCACAGTGTGAGAAGCACTGCTCAATGAAAAAACCCCATACATTTGAGACTGTTGGAAATTTGAACACTAGCTGAATATTTGAAATTAAGGAATTCTTTTTAATTTTAATTTTATTTTTTAGGTGTGATAATTGGGTATATTTTAAAAAACTTTTAGAGATACATATTAAAATACTTGTGGGCAAAATAATATGATGTCTGAGATGTTCTTCAAAATAATGTGGTAAAGTGGATTAGGCATTTGGGGATGGATGTAAGAAGATTGATAATCGTTAATTATTGAAGCTGGGTGTTGGATACATGAGGAATCATTATTTTTTCTATGTTTGCATGTGGTTGAAAATTTTCTAATAAAAAGTTAAAGGAAAAGACGGAAGGAAAACATTGGAATCCATGAATCAGTCAAAAATATTGACTGAATGTATACCAGGATCCTGGATTGTAAGAAAGAAGCTATCAGATAGTCATGAGATGGCTCCTACTGAAAGTTAGATGACTGTCAGGATTGAAAAAAAGAAAAAAAGAAGGCAGGAAAAGTTAATGATAAGAGCATGCATGAATTTCTCTTGTTTAAGTATTTTCATGTTTAAGGTATATTCTGGCTGGGCTCGGTGGCTCACATCTATAATCCCCCCACTTTGGGAAGCCGAGGTAAGAGGATTGCCTGAGCCCATGGGTTTGAGACCAGTCTGGGCAATTGGCCGGACCTCATCTCTATAATAAATTAAAAAATTGGCCTGGCATGGTGGCATGTGCCTGTAGTTCCAGCTACTTAGATTGCTGAGGTGGAAGGATTACTTGAGCCCAACCAGTCAAGGCTGCAGTGACTTTGAGCATGCCACTGCACTCCAGCCTGACTCCAACTCAAAAAAAAAAAAAAAGAAAAAGAAAAAACGTATTAAAGTTGGCTATGTTACAATAAAACTTGTGACTGGGCACAGTGACTCACGCCTGTAATCCCAGCACTTTGTGAGGCTGAGGTGAGGGAATTGCCTGAGCCCACGGGTTCAAGAACAACCTGGGCAACTTGGCGAGAACTCATTTCTATAATTAAAAAAAAAAATCCACTCCTGAAATTCTATTCTCACATATAGACCTTAAAGACATTCTTGAGTATGACTCATCTATCAGAAGAATGAGATGAGAATGTTCATAGTGCTATTAGTATTAGCTAAAAAACTAAAAAACAACCTAAATTTTACCAAGAGTAGAACAGAGAAATAAATTACAGTGTATTTGGTATGTGAGAGTCATGTGTCTGTGAAAATGAAAAAGTCACAATGTATATGCATCAACATGAATGACTATAAAAAGAAGTGTTGAGCAAAAACAAAGCTGCAGAAGCTTACATTGTGTGATTATACTTACGTGAAGTTGAAAAGATGGGCAAAATCAGCAAATATGTTATTTAGGAGTTCATATGTAAGTAGAAAAAGTATAAAGTAAGACAAGGTAATAATGAACAAAAACTTTAGTTTATTTGCTATCTCTGAGAGGAATGACAAAGATATGTGATTTTGATACTGTTCTCCTTTCTGAAAATGCATTTAGGTGGTGAGCATACATGTATGTGCTTTTATTCTTTAAACATGCCATACCTATTGCATTATTTATGTGCATTATTTATTTACTCTTTTAAAGTGAGAAAATAGGCAAAATTATAAATGGCTTTTTGATAGAAGACAAATGATTGACTAATAAAGCAACCAGTTTTATCAGGATACAAGAAAATGCAAATTAAAACAGCCAAATATTATTCTAAACGCATTAGGATAGCAAAATTTAATATTCCTCGCAATAATCAAAGGCCTAGAGGGACCATACATCTGACGCTCTTCTATTGGGAGTGTACATAGTTGCCACCACTTATTTGGTAGTTTCCAATGAAAACAAAAATTTTATGCTCTGTTACCTGATATTTTTCTCTTTGATTTTTTTGTTGTTGTTTTGAGTTCGTGTCTCACTCCATTGCCCAGGCTGGAGTGCAGTGGCACGCTCAGGCCATCCCAGCGTTGACCTGCTGGGCTCAGGCAATCCTTCCTCCTCAACCTTCCAAGTAGCCAGAACTACAGGTGTGCATTACCACACCCGGCTAATTTTTTGACTTATCGTAGAGATGAGGCCTCACCAAGTTGCCCAGGCTGTTCTCGAACCTGTGGGCCCAGGCAATCCCCTCAGCTCGGCCTCCTAAAGTGCTGGGGATTACAAGTTTGAGCCACTGCATCTGGCCAAGTTGTTTTTTAATAAAAGGACACACATGTTCATCAAGAGGAGCAAGTATAAATAAATGGGCTCTATTTGTATATTGAATACTTTATAGCAATTATCATCAAGATTCTAGAGATACTTATGCCAACATGGATGAGGTTAATACAATGTTGAGGGAAACAAGTACATTGTGAGTGATACTAAACTATAAAATCTTTTTCTTTTTCTTTTTCTTTTTCTTTTTCTGAGTTGGAGTCTAACTCTGTCACTCAGGCTGGAGTGAAGTGGCACTCTGGGTTCAGGCAATCCTTCCACCTCAGCCTTCCCAGTAGCTGGAACTGCAAGTATGTGCTACCACACCTGGCTAGTTTTTTGATTTATTGTAGGGACGAGGTCTTACTGTGTTGCCTAGGCTGTTCTTGCACCCGCAGACTCAGGCATTCCTCTTGCCTCGGCTTCCCAAAGTGCTGGGATTATAGGCTTGAGCCACCATGAACTATGAAATCTTTTTAATGAATATTCAAAATATGTCTAAAGCAAAACATGCCCAACAATGCCAGTTCGCTTGTACTTGCTTAGGTTCTCTTTCTCTGTCTCTATACACAAAAGAACAAACATAGATTTATTTTTTCAGTAAAATATATGGGAGTGATAACCACCAAAATCAAGATAGTGATTACTTAGGAAGTGGAAGAGAGTGAATGGGATCAGGTGTCATATCATTCTTTGCAAATGATGTAAATATGATTTTTAGAAGTGTAGAAGTATTTCAAGACTAAAAGGTTTGAGAACCACTCTTCTGCAGCTTCAAAACTAAACTTTTACAAAACATTTGAGACATTTATTTTTCAAAGAATGACAGATTTCAAGTATTTGGCAAACCTACCAGAGGGAGGTCATACGAATCCTGTGTCTAATTAATCTGATTAAAAATATTAATTAAATCATATATACATGGACCAGTGCTTAGAAAAGCTGTATTTTCCCATTGTCCCTGGAGTTGCCTTCTCCTGTTTTACCAGATGAATCATTGTGGTCCCTGACAGTGTACTGAGGAGTTGTGTGAGTCAGATATTCAGTAGTTTATTCTTCAGTCTTGGCTTTCTTAGTTTATCTTATGCCTCTTTGATAACATCCTCTGGGTCAGTTTATCCAGGCTCTTGTATGCATATTGGCAGGCAATACTTCCTCTTGAATTTAAGATGATTTGTGCCAAGAGTGGTGGCGCAAACCTGTAATCCCAGCACTTTGGGAGGCTGAGGCGAGGGGATTGCTTGAGTACAGGAGTTCGAGACCAGCCTGGGCAACTTGGTGAGACCTTATCTCTACAATAAATCAAAAAAATTAGCCAGACGTGGTAGTGTGTGCCTGTAGTTCCAGGTACTGAGGCGAAAGGATTACCTGAGCCTAGCAGGTTGAGGCTGTGATGGCCACAAGCATGCTACTGTACTCCAGCCTGAGCAACAGAGTGAGACTCCAACTCAAAAAAAAAAAAAAAGTGATTCGTGATGAGCCTTTCTTCCTTCATGTTTCTGTCTTCATTATTTATTTTAAAAATGCCATTTTCTAAACATCTCTCCTTTTTTTTTTTGAGTCAGACTTTCATTCTGTCGCCCAGGCTGGAATTCAGTGGCACCTCAACCACCTCAGCTCAGGCAATTTTCCTGCCTCAGCCTCCTGAGTAGCTAGAACTACAGGTGCCTACCATGCCTGGCTAATTTGTTTGCTTGTTTGTTTTTTTGTTTGTTTATTTGTTTTTAGAGACAAAGTCTCTCTGTGTTGCCTAGGTCAGTCACAAACTCCTGGGCTCAAGTGATCTCCCCTTGGTCTCCCAAGGTGCTGGGATTACAGGCATGAGCCACTGCGCCCAGTGTAAATGCCTCTTTTTAAAAAAAATTTTAGAAAAGAATGTGTTTATCTATTTTGTTCCTTGTCCTTCTTTCTAGTAGTCTCCAAACTTGAGTCAATTAACTACTCCTGGTTTATGGCAAACTTTTTGTTGACCTTACAGGAAAATTGAAAATATAAGAGCAATGTGGCAAATTTTATAATGGTGTATGTATTTATTTTAAAGGGCTGCCCTTTGTCCTGAGATGGTTTCCTTGTTACTTTCTTGAGTGTTAAAATGCAATTTCTTTTATGAAGTGATGGGATAGTATTTTAAACATATACCTGTACTTAGCAAAATGAAGCATTGCCAATGTCTCTGAGTCCCTAGAATTTTTTTTTTTTTAATTTGAGTCTCACTCTATTGCCTGGGTTGGAGGGCAGTGGCACGCTCACGGCCACCCCAGCATCAACTTGCTGGGCTCCAGCAATCCTTCTGCCTCAGCCTTCCAAGTAGCCAGAACTACAGGTGTGCACTACCATGCCTGGCTAATTTTTTTGATTTATTGTAGAGATGAGGTCTTGCCAAGTTCCCTGAGCTGTCTCAAGCCCACAGGCTCAGGCAATGCACTTACCTCGGCTAAGTCACCGAGCCCGGCCAGATTCCCTAGAATTTTTTGAAATTTTTACCTTTCTATGAAATACAAAATTTCAGATCTTAATAAATGAAGACACAGTTGTGAAGTTAAAAATATTACATGTAAGTAATATATAACTCATGGATATTCACACAGAAACAAAGGGAAATGTACTTATCAAAAGAATGAGTGAAGGTGTACAGAGCAGTAGGCTTTTCATATAATTCTGACCACAACCCATTACTGAAATATAGTACTTCATTAAGATGTCCATGTTAAGTTTGTATGCCCACCCCCACCCCTTTTAAAAGTAATTGCAGTCATTCACCATTTCCTCATGGAGAAGGGTGGTGAAAGGGGGGTCTTTCCATTAGTTGTGCTTTTTGCCTGTGATGATTCCATCCCGATGGAGTGAGCAACCTTCATTTTGAACACCCCCTTTGACATCCTTTGTAGTTCATCCTTGTCAGGAAAACTGCTCTCATTTATCATTAGAAACCCTCACTTTTGCTCCCTTTGATATTCTCTCCCACTTTCCAGATGGTTCATTGGAACCCTCCTGTTCCTAGCCTTCTCTTTCCAGCCTTCCCCACTGGTACTCTTGTGGTTAGCCAAAGGTAGTCTCGTTATTCCTGCTTTCTGCTCTGAATCTCTCTTCTCTCTTTCAGTGAAGGGCAGGGTTTTATTCTCCACCATGTGGTTACTGGGTTTCCTTAATGGCCTCATGTGGAGGGACTTTTGTCTAAGGCATTTCTATGTGGTTGATAGATTATAGTCACCATGTTTCCCTAATCTCTTCTTTAAAATCTTTTAGGAAGCATTCCTCTTGTCAAAGACACACTTAAATTGAAACAGCTTTCTTTTTAAAAATTCTTTTTCTTTGCCCAAATGTTTATTTAGCTGTATCTCTTGACAGTGAAGTG
Source organism: Carlito syrichta (assembly GCF_000164805.1). Classification (NCBI taxonomy): domain Eukaryota; kingdom Metazoa; phylum Chordata; class Mammalia; order Primates; family Tarsiidae; genus Carlito; species Carlito syrichta. Next base: position 32,201 of record NW_007246861.1, read on the forward strand.
AAAAGCAACAGCCTGGAGTCCATGTTCTATTGGATTTGAGTAATATGCCATTACTGGAGGACAAAGGGGGATTTGGAGAGAGATCTTCTATTCTGTGGCATGGGGTTTTTGATAATTAGTTCTTGCTTATGATAAGATTAAAAACCATTAGCCTCTTAGCCTGAGACCCGTCACTGCCCTATAGCAGTATTGCCCATGACTTTTATTTGACTTCCACTATCACTGCTTTAAAGTGTTGGTCTGTGTATGTCTGGTGTCTCCAACTGGTTGGTCAGTTCCTTAAGGGTGCCATTCTATCTTCTTTGTGCTTCCTCTTTCTACCTTAGGATCCTGGACAGAACAGTTGTTGATAAATGTGGCACTCAGCTGTCTCCTTCCTTATGGACTGCTCATTCTCACTGCAAAATAAGATGGCCAGCACAGTTAGCTGCAAGGTAGTTTGCCTGTCTGTTTTTCTGGTTGGGCGTTCTCATAGCTGGTTGTCATACTTCAGTCTTCCAAAGGAGCAGAGATGTCTCTGTTAGGGTCTAATTCTGAGACAGAAACCACATAGTAACTTGATCAGAGCCAGTAAAGTAATATACTGATCAGGATCAGTAATATAAAGAATTACTAACTACAACACAGAGCTTGGACAAATAATTACTAACTTCAACTCAAGTGGTTAATAGACTAGTGAGACATAAAGAGAACCTTAAAGAGTACAGGACAAGACTATATAAGGAGCAGCTGCTACCCCATGACTGATTCCAGTGGCCCAAAGAAGAGCCTCTTTCTCCTTCCCCCAGCTGTGGCTCTCCGAGTGACTCAGAAGTGATGCCAAGCTGGTGAATTGTTCGATGTTCACACTCTGGAATTTTCGGAAATCTGCTTTTAGGGTGTCAGAGAAAGCTATTTTGGGAGATATTTCTTTCAGGAAGCACTCTGCTCTGAAAGTGACTGAGAAGGGTACTGAGGGAAGCAGCTGGCCACTGGGGGAGCTGATTGTTGCACCTGCATTGCAGGGCTAAGCAAGAGGATCACAAGGGACCCAGCATGAATAGCTTCCTTTATAGTGTCTCTCCAGCGACCTCTACTGACAGCTGGCACAGGAAACATACTTCAAGGGCCCAACTCAGTTTTATTAGAGCAAGCAATGAAGGAGTGATTGTTTTGTGGTGGTGATAACTGCCGAAGTCTGCTTGATCTCTTTCCTGAGCATCTAGAAGCCTTCAGGGAGATAGGCTATTATTTATCTAATGAATTAGTTGCTATGAAAAATCACATTTATGGAGATAAAAACTTGATCTTAGTTCTAGTTTAATATTTTTGAACATAATTATGTAGTGGGGAAGCTCTCTAGTTATTGATTTTTAGTACATGGAATACATAAAGGATATTCTGAAGGATAAAAGCATGTGCTCTTGAACCAATGATAGCATCCAAAGAAAAACAGATAAATATCCTTTACATCTAATTTCTCCAAGGTCTCAGGACAATTATTGCCATTTACATAGTGTATTTGCTGTTGAAAGCTAAGAGGGCCTCATTAGGTTTTACCACATCCATATAATTACTGCAACAATATTTTTTCTATGAGCTGAAGTGATGCGTGAGAGTAGCAAAAATAATTTTCACAATGATATGCTCTTCTACAGTAAACCACATGCTTTGCTACAAACTTCATTTGTGTGTGTGTGTGTGTATGTGTGTGTGCCAGGTACATATTTTTGAATCTTAGTTGTATGGATAGAGTGGCATAATTTCATATTTCAGCTTGTTAACTGCAGGTTGATGGTAGGTGAGAAGGAGTTTTCTTTACTAGCCAGCCTCAGAACCAGCTAGCAACCTGTGCCACCCATATTATATTGAATTACATGCCCAGACACCTGAGACTACTCACAAATATAAAAGATTACACTTTTGCTATTTGACCACTAATGCATCCTTTACTGGATACTTTCAGGGTCCTCTCTCCAAGGCTCTGTCCTGGAATCTACTTTTTAAAAAAATTTTAAATTTTAAAGATGTGGTGTACAATTCAGAGGTAGGTACAAATGTTCATTATCCAGGAACCCTTGTTGATGAGGTTTGCCCCCTCTCCCCCAGCAGATTCCCACTGCTGCCAATTCATTGGAACCTACTTTTTAATGTCATCTTCCTGACTCATCTTGAGGTGGGTTTCTGTGAAATTATAACTTTTGGTAATTCAAATGAATTTGAAAGGTAAAATAGAGTTTTCTTAAGCTAGTTGCATCTTCTGAACACAGCGTTATTTTTCAGCTATATTTTTTAGTTTTATAGAGACATGATATAATTTTGTATATGATTGATAGCATTTCATCAACCTTTTTTTCTTTCACCATTTGAGTATCCAGTGAGGGATTTGGGTACTCTGCACAAATACATACATACATGCACAAACATACACTCGCAAATATACATGTATACACACACAGACCTCTGTATGTAGTTTAAGGGGTTTTTATAGGCTCCTGGATTACATTATGAAATTTGAAATCAGTGTCAAGGATTTAGTTTTGTTCCCCATGTGGGTAATGCTCAGTCTAAGTCTAGTAAATTGGAAAAGCTGTTGTTTTGGATTCTCTCAGCAATTCTCTCTCTTTCTATGTCTGCTGCTTTTCTGTAATACTTCTCTTGGGTCACATTGCCATGGCTGGGGTTGTATATGCTGGTAGATTATGTAAGCAGCAATAGAAGTCAGGGTTAAGTTAACTACAGGAAGGCAGAGAACACTGTTTAACTTGGAATGACCAGATGTCAGCTATTGGGATGATTCGAAGCTCAGGAGCCAAGTCAGGAGTTCAGAGTCAGAGGCAATGTAGGAACAGGAGGTTGAGTTGAATGTGTTTGTGGAAGACAGGGGAATGATTTCTGCCTGTCTGAAAGTCTCTCTCTGGGGCAGGGAACCTTCCTAAGTTGTAGCCTTTCCTGAGCGAAGAAATAGAAATAAGTGATTAGTGTTTAGAAAGCTGGTAAAGCAGAGAGATAGATTAGACGCAAGTATAGAATTGGGCTGCATGGATCCTGTGGGGAGCAGATTTTAACACACAACCAATAAAAGTTGAATCCTGTTAGAGTTCTGTTATGTGTTGGAATTTAGATATTCATTGCATGTGTTTAAGGTTTTATGAGGTACACTTAAATCAAGCAGAAAAGGATTTACATTTAACAAGTGAAAAGAATAATTTTCTTACCAAAAGACTTCTGAGTGAGAGAATGAGTTTCAGTGAACTTTGGGTTTATCTTTTCCAGGATGATGATTCTCAATATCTTTAGACTGTTGACTCCTAGATTAGGCGAAAGACCCCTCAGTTCAGTTGCCCAACTTCTCTTTTCAATGCAAAAAGAACTTTGTGATAGCAGTGATGTGCATTTGGGGATTTGGTGGTAGGACTGTTTCTGTTAGGGTTCTCCAGAGCAATAGAACCAGGAAGATATATGAGACTTGAACTAGCATGTCTTAAATATAACTTTAAATCTAGATGTTAGCTGTGCTTGGTGGCTCGCCTGTAATCCCGCGCTTTGGGAGGCTGAGGTGAGTGGATTGCCTGAGCCCGCGGGTTCGAGACCCGCCTGGGCAGTGAGACCTCATCTCTACAATAAATCAAAAAATCAGCCGGGTGTGGTAGCGCCTGTAATTCTGGCCACTCGGAAGGCTGAGGTGGCAGGATCGCCAGAACCCAGCAGGTCGAGGCTGCGGTGACCAGGAGCGGCCACTGCATTCCAGTCTGGGTGACAGTGAGACTCCAATTCAAAAAAAAAAAAATCTAGATGTTAGATTTATTATAAGGAAATGGCTCATGAGATATGGAGGCTGATAAATTCAGATTCAAGAGAGTCAAGGATAGAATTCCAGACTCTGTCCAAAGACCTAAGAAGCAGGAGAGCCAATGGTGTAAGTTCTAGTCTAAGTCCAAGCCTGAAGGTGGATGAAGACTAATGTCCTAGCTCGAAGACAGGGTAGAGAGAATTCTTTCTTACTCAGTTTTTTATTCTATCTAGGAGCTCCTTGGATTGGCTGAGGCCCACCACACTGGGGATGGTCTTCTGCTTTTCTCAGTCTACCTTTTCAAATGTTAACCTCATTCATTAACACTCTCAGAGACACACCCAGAAATAATCTTTAACCAAATGTCTGGACACCCTTCAACTCAGTCAGGTTGACACCTTAGTTATCCCTCACTCCATTCTTGGGCATCTAGATTTCATAGTGGAATACTGAGAGTCCCCAGTCAGTTCTAATAATTATCAACTTTGTTGTGGATGCTGCATTTTAGTAACCACTATTACACCACTTAGTCAGTTACTAGTCAGTAACCTTTATTTACATGTAAAAGTGTAAAAATAGGAAATTAAGCCTTTTTTATCCTTTAGGACTGAATAAAGTACTTGAACGTTTGGTCACTAGCTTTGGAGTCTTCCCGTGGGCCTTAGCATCGTGCCTTGAAAATGCTTGTTTCGTTAGCAGCACTTGTTCTGGAAAAAAACACTAGCTTTTGAGCTGGTGAGAGGAGAGTCACATCCTGGATCTGCAAATCATTCTCTGCTGACTTAGATAAGTTATTTAACATTACATTTCCTTAAGAAAATCAATTTCCTTAAGAAAATCAATTTCCTTAAGAAAAATGAGGACAACTCCTGAGTGGTGGTAGACAAGCCTGTAGGAGGCGCTCTGCAAGTGGTAGCTGCTCTACTCATCTTATGTTTATCTTAACAATAGATGTCTCCTCTTTTTGTGTTAAGTGTAGATCTACTTGACTATTGTCAGTGTCAATCAGATATCTTGTGGGTCTTCCTTTTCAGTTCTGATCTGCTTTTATTTTCTTTCTTAAGCTACTGCTATCTTTTCTGTTCCTTCCCATGGTTGATTGATTAGTAATATGTCTTGTCACCTTCCTTTAGTATATATAGGTGGTAGAATTCAGATGGGACCTTGGTCCTGCTATATTTTACCCTCTGGCATCATGAATGAGCTGGTTAACCACCTGAAGAAGAAAATGTAATCTCTTTCTCTCTGTTTTGTCATCATGGCCTGGGAAGAGGATGATGAGAGATCATAATTTTAAAGTTGACAGCAGAATGGATAAAGTTTTCTCCTCCTTTAAATGGTGATGATCTTGAGATCCAACTCACACCGGGATGGGGTGTTGTTTGAGGTTCTTTTGCCTCAACACATTTAGATATTTAATCTCTCATATAGATTATATGCAACTTCATGTAACTTCCTTGATGAAGTGAAGTTTCTAGTGTTTTCTCTGTATAGGCCAGAGCTTGGCAGAGATATTAATCTACTTTTCCCATTTTTACCCCTTGGAGAAACCCTAAGAGAAGAAAAGTGCTGAAAAATACACCTGTCATGATATGTCAGGGTTAATGAAAGCAGGAACAACAATTGACTAGATTTCTAAAATACCCAGTATTTGGCAGCACCCTTGAGGACTGAGTGTTCGGGCAACTGTCTGTTGATATTCCACTGACACTGCAGAGTGCAGCCTCAATTCATGCCAGGAACATGGCTGTGTGGTGTCAGGTGAGGTGCAACTTGCTGCCCTGAGGATATTCTTTGACCCTGGTCTCTTCAGAACACGTACTTCAGCCACTAAGCAAGGAGCTGAGTAGCCTCTGTGATATATTCAACTTGTGTTTTC